>NW_004087189.1:0-7631 GCF_000220395.1 Ichthyophthirius multifiliis
ATATATATATATATATAATAATAATAAATAAATAATATACTATTATTTATTATATATATATATATATATATATATATATATATATATATAATTTCTATATAAATTATATAATTGTAACTAAATTTTCTTATTTTTACTTTTTTACTTTTTACTTTATATATTTACATATATCTTTTTTTCTTTTTTATTTGAAAATATTTTTAATAATTTTATTAATATAAATATTATTTTAATTATTAAAAATTATAATATTCTGTTTCTTATAAATTATTTATATTAATTTTTTTTTTTAATTCTTTTATTTTTTTATATGTAATTAAAAACACTTATATATATAAAAATTTAATTTTTCTAAAAAACATAATTTATTTATGAATTTATAGTAATTAATAATAATTTCATAAATAAATTCATGAATTATATTTGAATCTTTTAATTTAAAGATATAGATATTAATTTAATATTCTTTAATAAAAAACTGTTATCTTAAATTAATTTAAACATACATTTATGTCACAATATAATTTTTAAAATATGAAAATTAGAGTCATTAATTATGCAATATTTATATTTTCTATTATTTAATTAAAATAAGTTTCGAAATATATTTGAAATCTATTATTATAAAAATATTTATCAATAAATAAAATGTCTAGAAAAAAAAAAAAAAAAAACAAGAAAATTATATTTAAATTTATTTTTTTAAAATTAAAATTTTTAATTAATATAACATTTTTATTTTAATTTAATTATATTTTTTAAAATTTATATCAATATATGTTTAAACTATTAAAAATTATAAAAATTCAACATAAATAATTATAATCAAAATAATTATTATGGAAAATATAAAAAAAAATAATATTTTATTTATAATATTATTTTATTGAAAACAAAAAGATTATATTTCTGATACGCATAGTGTAATGATTTAATAATTATTAAAAATAATATAATAAATACAAAATATGATTGATACATAATTTAAAAATAATATTATTAATGTTAATAATTTAATACATTAAAAAGTATATCTTTAAATTTAATTAATTATTAAGTAATTATAAATAAAGAATTAATATAAAATATTTAAAAATTTTTATTTAAAATAAACTTTCATCTATTAATTATATATAAATTTTATAGTATATAATAATATTTTACTATTGTAATTAAAAAAATAAATTAAAATAATTTTTATTATTTATTATAATAAAATAATAATTATATAACTATTAGATTTTATTTATTTATTTTTATATAATTTTTATATATTTAATAAATAAATTAAAAAAATAATAAATATGATTAAAATTAAAAAATTAAAAAGATAAGGGAAATGTTAAAAATTATGAATTAAAAAAATAAATATATATATATATATATGTATATATATATATATATATATATATATTTATATTTATATATTTTTTAAATTTATATATTATTTGTATATTTATTTTAATAATAAACACTTAAATATAAATATTTTTTATTATTTAGTATTTAATATATTATAAAAAAATTATAATCATAAATATTTATTCATTTTATATAAATAATATTAATTTCTTAATTTTTATAATAAAATTTATTCTTTTTTTTTTTAAAAAAAAAAATATATAGTTTTTTTAAAATTTAAGTCTCAAAAACATATATTATTTATATTTTATTACTACATAAATGGCATATAATATCATATATTTTATATTTTTATTTTTAATAAAAAATTAAATTTTTTTTTATTTTTTTTAGTTTTACCTATATAATCTAAATAATTTATAATTTTTATAATATTTATAATTTAATATAATAAATTTTTATTAAATATTTTTTTTTATTAAAATAATATTTAATTATTATTGAAAAATTTATTATTAATATTATATACTAGAAAATTAATTTTATCCTTTTATAAAAATTATAAAAATAGTATAATTTAATAAATCGAAATCAATAATATATATACATAAATAAAATATAAATATTTTTTATCTTAATATTATCTAATAAGAACATTAATATATAAAATTAATATTATTTATTTTATATAATATCATATATTATTAAATATAAATATATTTTAAAAATAATCTAAAAATATTTTAAATTATTAATAAAAGTTAGGATAAATAATTAAATAAAATATAATCTATATTTTATATTTTAAATTTTTTATATTTAAAAGTTTTTTTTTTTCATATTTTTCATTTATTTTTTGATAAATAATATATTTTATTTTAACATAAAAAGTTAATAACTTACTTATTATTAATACAAATTATATATAAGGTTATATTTTATTAATTAAATTAATTTTATTATAAGTAAAATTAATTTCTTTTATAAAAATAAAAAATTTTATTTAATTTATTATATTTATAAAAAATATATTAAAAAAAAAAATAACTATCTTTAAAATATAAAAGATAATAAATCAAAAATTATATAAAATGATTTTTATATTGTTCATTTTACTAAGCATAGTATCTACATAAATCTTTTTTTATATAGATAAATATAATGATTGTTTATTATAAAATAATTGTGGCGACTAATACATGTAAATAATTTAAACATAGAGTGAAGATATTAAAAATTATAGAAATTGTATTATGGAATCTTCATAATGTTAATATTAATTTAAATAATGTGATTCTGATAATTGCTCAATTGATTGTTTAATATATGACTGCTTAAATGTTTGTAAAAAATTTACATTAAAAAATTCATTTTTATTATCATATAATAAATGTAGATATTCTTGCTTATATGAGTAAAACACAATTGCAGATAATAATTGTGAAAATAATTATGATACATATTTATATAATTAATATTATTTGATTTCTATCATTTTTTCATTTGTAGGAGCTATTTTAGTTGTAATATTGTGCCTTTGTCTTTATTTTAAAAATAAACGTTTAAGATTGCAATAATTAAAAAATCAATAAGAGCTAGAAAAAGTTAAAGAATAGCCATATTTTGAATAATTATATCCTGATTTGTAAAAACAAGAAACATAGTAAACTCATAATTTATAATAAGAATAATAATAAAATTATTAATAATAAAATTTTTAAACTTAATAGTATAATTATTAGTTTATAAGTACTTAAAAAATTAAAAAATTAATTAAAGATATTGTTATTAAGTGAAAATTATGAATTATATTTATATATTTTTGTTTTAATTATGAAAATTTTTTAAATTTTTTATAATTTTTAATAAAAAAACTTATATTTAAAAAAAAAAATCAAATAATTATATATATATATATATATATATATAATACGAATACTATAATAAATAGGTTTTTGATATAAAATATATTAAAAAGTAAAATTAAATGTATGTGTAACATAAAATAATAATTAGCTTAAAATAAAGATATATTTTAATATAATTAATAATATTTAATTTCATATATATATATATATATATATATATATTATTTATAATTGAAATAATACTTTTTTATATG
Organism: Ichthyophthirius multifiliis; assembly: GCF_000220395.1. Lineage (NCBI taxonomy): Eukaryota > Ciliophora > Oligohymenophorea > Hymenostomatida > Ichthyophthirius > Ichthyophthirius multifiliis. The sequence goes on from NW_004087189.1 coordinate 3,485, forward strand.
ATTTTAAAAACTTGTAATTTGAATAATAAAAAAGTATTATAAATAAAAATGTATCTATAAAAATAACGAAAATAAAAATAATTTTAATATAACTCTAATCTTAATAATAATCATTATTAAAATTAAATATGAATATATAATAAATGAAATATATATTAAAATTATTAAAAATATAATTTTTATGAAAATTTTATATATTATGTACTAATTATTATTAATTTGTTTTTTAAATTTTAACAAGAAAATAGAAATAATACTATATATATTTTATTATAAATACAAATATATTTTAAATAAAATTAATATAAATAAAAAATTGATTAATTAATAATATTTATTTAATTATATTTCTTTAATTTCTTAAAATAAATATATATTTTTATTGTCTAAATATAAATAAATTTAAATTCTAAAAAAATATATATATTTCAAACAAAATATAAATAATACATATCTTACACATTTACGATTAATTAATTAAAATAATTAAATTATAATTTAATAATAAAATATATAAATATTAGTAATATATCTAATAAAAAATATATTGATATCTAAAAAGATATATTTATATATTAATTTGTTTTTGTATATATAATTTTTACAATATTTTTTAGTATTTAAATATTAAATTTAATCATATATAATTTTTAAAAAATAACTTTATTATATTTAGATATAATTTTTTTTCTTTAATATATCATTTATATATGATATATATATATAATATTTTTATTTTTAAATAATATAGATTATACAAATAAACATATTTAGAATGTATATATAAATCCTCATAATATTTATTTAAAAGTATTAAATAAAATGGGTTTTTAAAAAAATAAATTTGTATAAAATTTCTTTAAAGCCTCTATATTATAATTAATAAATTTGAAATTATAATATAAAAATGTATAATATTTTAAAAATTTAAAATTATTAATAATTTCAAAAAATATTTTTTTATATTAATTATATATTTTATCGATAAAAATTTTATAAAAAAGTACTTAAAATGATTTTCATTTCAACCAATTTTTTTTTTAATTATTTTAAAATTAAATATGATTATATTTTTAAAAAATAAATAATTAATAAATTTCTAATATAGAAAATTATATTATTAAGTAATATAAATAGATAGTATTATATAATTATAAAAATAATATTTTTAATTTTATATTAGGATTAGAATTAAAATTAAAAATAAAAATAAAAATAAAAAAAAATATATCTTAAATAATATTATTTTATTTTAACATTTATAAAATTATTTTTATATTGATATGAAAAATTTTAAAATATTAAGTCATAAAAAAAAAAATTAAATAAAGAAAATAAATTTTTATATTAATTATAGAATAATATTTTTAATAAATAAATATATAATAAAAAAAAGTAACTGAAAAAAAATTATACTCTATTTTAATATTACTAATCTGTAAAATATTAATATAATATAAAATATAAAATTAGAGAAAAAAAAATAATATATAAATAAAATAGTATTATAATTATATCTTTTTTTTATAAAAAAATTTAGATTTATATATAAAAAATAATTAAAATATATAATTAATATATTTTTTAAATTAGAAAAAAAAAAAAAAAATTCAAATTTAAATTTTAAAAAAATATTCATATATATTATATAATATATATATTTATATTTTTATGTATATATATATATATATTTATTTAGATATATTTTTTTTAATTAAATAAAATCAAATTTAACAAAAAAATCATAATTATTTAGAATTATATAAAAATAAAAAACTTTTCTTTTAAGCTTAATAAATATAATCTAAAATATTTTTATATAATAAAATTAATAATATATTTATTTATTATTACCGCCTTTTTTATTATCAATTATATATATAAGAATTTATCAATTAAAAGAATCATTTTATTTATATAAAAATAAAAAAACTATCAATTTTATATTTAATAATATTAACTATATATATAATAAAAGGAAAAAAAATATATATATATTATTAATAATAATAAAATAAAAAAATTTATAAAAAAAATGTATTTTTTATATATTATATAAGACGAAAATTAAGGCTTTTATATAGCCAAAAGTGAATAAGAATTAAACTTAAAATAAAAAAGAAAACCTAAAAGGAATAATATAGGCTTTATAAATTAAAAGAAACCAACAAGTAATACTGTTTTGAATAAATGAAGCGTATACATTCAGTTTTAGGAGAAAAAATACTCGACAAAATTAGTAATACAGCTTACAAATTTAACTAAAAATCAAAAAACTTTGAATTTAAAAAATTAGAGTTCGAAAAATTGTAAATAAAATATGGAAAAAATGAAGAAGAAGAAGAAGAAGAAGAAAATACTGAAAAAGAAGAAGAAATTTAATAAAAAAAAGTAGAAATTCTAAACATAAAATGGATGAAGAAATTCCTTAAAAAAAAATTTACGAAGTGCATCTTTAAAATAAAAAATGGAAGAAGAAGAATAAGAATAAGAAAATATTTAAAAAAAAATGTTAGAAGTACTTCTTTAACATAAAAATAAAAAAATAAAAATTCATAGCAAGAAAAAGAAAAAAATGAAGATTTAAATAAATAAAAAAAAGTAATTAATAACACTAAAAAAACTAAATAAAAAACAGTAGAAATTTAAGAAAAAAAAACAAAAAGAAAAAGAACTAAAGTAAAAAAAGAAAAATAGGAAAATTCAGAAGAAGAAGAAGAATAAGAAAAATAAGAAGAATAAGAATAATAAGAAGAATAAGAAGAAGAATAAGAAGAAGAAAAAGAAGAATAAGAAGAATAAGAAGAAGAAGAGGAAGAAGAAGAAAAAGGAAAAAAAAAAAAAAAAAAAAGATTAAGTAGAAAACAACCAATATAATATAAAAAAGGTTAATTTAATAATAGAATACCTAAAATAATAGAAGTAAATGAAATGTTTGATTCTCATTCAAATAAAATAAATGAAGATTGTTGTGTGAGATGTACTAATTATGAAGTATATATATATATATATATATATATATATATATATATATATATATATATATATATTTATATATTTATATATTTATATATTTATATTTATTTTAATAATAGATTATAAGAGCAATAAATACTGGTAATCATTAATTATTAAAATCATTATTAAATTCAAATAATAAAGTAATAAAATTTTATATAATTAAAAATATAAATATAAATATTAGATTTCTACATTATTCCCAATGCAAGGTCCTGATGCCTCTCATACATCCCTTGAATTAATTTTTAAAGAAAAAGATAAAAAATCTTTATAGATATTTATTGAAGCTTTACAAAATTAATAAAATATAATTTTTTCAACTAATCCTGCATGTACTTTAGATGAAATATAAACTGGTTATAACGACCGTTTTGCTTATGGAGTTGTGACTAGAAAAGTACACTGTTCTAGAGGTGGTAAAGAGGGCAATAATGCTTTTGTGGCAGATATATAGAATTAGATTCATAATTGGTCTTAAGACAATAAAATTATTAATTCTCTTTTATAAAATGAACAGGAAATCGAACTTTTAAATTTTTTAAGAATTTTAAAAGATGATTAAATTACACGAAAACTCTTTTCCAGTATCCATATTGCTGTTCGCGCTGGAAATAGAAAATTAGCTGCCTTTTTAATCGAATAGGCTAATAAATTCGGCGGATATGGATTTAATAAAGTACATGAATAAGTACTTAAATTTGATGATATTTAGAATTTAGAGGATTTTAAGAAAGTTAGTGCAACTAAAAAATCCATAGGGACCTATGGGAAATACGGAGGGGGGTCTTAGGGTTCTATAACACCTATCTTTTGCGCTGCAATTAACCCTAACGTTGAATTTTTGAAAAAATTACTTGAAATATCACCCGAATATTCTACTCCTGATGACCTTATGAGAAAACCAATACACTACGCTTCAGCGTGTGAAGGCCCTGGACCTTTAAAATACCTTCTCGAGAAAGGAGTCGACTCTCGTGAGGCGGATAGAGCGAAGATGACTACATTAATGATCGCTGCGTAATTTGGCCGACCAAAAAACCTAAAAATACTTCTTGAGATAGAAAACGGATGTAATATACAGGCACGCACACGAGAAGGAATGCGGGCTATTCATTTTGCAGCTTAT
>NW_004087189.1:10349-25403 GCF_000220395.1 Ichthyophthirius multifiliis
AAAGGAAGGGAGAGGCTGAAAAAATTAAAAAATACTCCAATTTAAAAAAAAAACTATTATGGCATGGATCTGGTATTTAGAATTTCATGTCTATATTGGCTTTCGGGTTAAGAATTAAAGGAATAAATGCTTAAATAAGCGGAAGTTCGTTAGGAGATGGTATTTATTTTACTGATTTATTCAAAAAATCGGCTAATTATGCTTAAAATGATGGAATTCATACGTAATTTAAATACTTACTTTTATGCGATGTGGCTATAGGCACACCTTTTGAGATTAAATAGTATGATTAGTATAAAGAAACAAATAATGTCATAGAAAATATACACAAATAATATAATAGTATATAATTAATAGGAAGTTAAAGTCCAGATGAAAAGCTTAATTTAGTACTTAATAATCGAACTATTATTCCTATTGGAAATATAGTAGATTTAAATAAAATTTATAGTGAAAAAAATAATAATAATTCTAAAATGAAACCTAATGAAACAAAAGAATAAATAAATATGCAACTAGATAAAAATTAAGAAAACATATAAGAAGATATAGGGGAAAATAAAAATGAAAATATAGAGGAATATTCAGATGAAAATATGGAGGAAAATTCAGAGAAAAATTGGAATGAATCTAATTCAAATGAAACTACTGTATAACCAAAATTATCTTTTATAGGATTCGGAAATAGAAGGCCTTAGAAAGTATAAAGATAATATAGTTAATTAGAATAATAATATACTTAGTTTACAGAAAGCGAATATACTGTTTATGATCCGGATTAAGTAAGAATAAGATATTTAGTAGTTGTAAAAAATAATAATAAAGAATACGAAGATTATTGAGAAAATGGTAAAAAATATTATTTTTATTAATTTTGGTTGAAATAAAATAATTATTTAAAATAAATATTATTTATTGCTTTTGTTTATTTTAAATAAAAAATTATATTTTTTTTTATAATATTTAAACATAAATAAATATAAAGAAAGAAAGAAATATATTTAAATATATATATAAAAATATTTAAATTAATAAACATAAATATATGATACTTATAAATATAAATCAAATATATATATATATATATATATATATGTATTTTTAAATAAATAGATATAATACCTATGAATATTTAAATTATAATTAAATATGTATAAATTTGTATATCTATAATTTATATAAATATGTATATATATATATATATATATATATATATATAAATAATTATATATATATATATATAATATCTATTAATATTTTATTTATAAATATATTTTTTTTATTTTTTATAAGAATTAGATATATTTTTTTTCTTTTATATATATTTTTTTAATAAAAATATAGTATTAAATTCATTTATTTTTTTTATATTATTAAAAAATGATTTGTGTTACATTTAAAAAATTTTTTTTAAATATAATTTTTTTTTTTATAGAATTTAATAAAATATAAACTACATTTTATTAATTTAATAATAATTTATATTTGTATTAATATAAATAAAAAATATTTATTCTTTAATAAACTATATATAAAATATATTTAGATATAAAATTTATATAAATTTTTATTATATTAATATTTATTTACATATATTTTTTTGTTTATACAAATATAAAAAATAATTTTTTTTATTTTTTTTTATATTTTTTTCTGATATTTTTTTTTATATATATAAAAAATTATTTATTATTATTATTTAATTATTATATTATAATTAATATTTTATATTTTTTCGACTTAATCCATACATACATTTTTATAATATTTTTTTATTGTATTATATTTTTATCTTTTATACAATTCAGCTTCTATAATCTTAAATATAAAGATTATATTTTATTAATTTTTGTTACTTTTCCATATTTAGTTTAAAATAGTTTAATAAACTTTTATATTTTTGTGAATTAATATTATTAATTGCTTAATTAATTTCTTTATATTCAGTATTTTACTATATTATAATAAGAATTATTAATTTTCTTAAATAACTTTAATTCTTCATCTATATTATACTTTAAGCATGAATAATTTTCTTTTAAAATTATACTTTTTTATTAATCTTTAAATATAATAAAATCTTTATTCAAATAAAAAAAAATATATAAAAAATATTAAAATAGTTTGTAAATAATTTTATAATTTTTTATATTTATTTTTTAAAAATTTTTAAAATTTTATATTGAGATTATAATTTTTTTAAGTTTAAAATTTTATATTTACATTTTGTTAGTTAAATGTTAAATGAGTTTAGTTTTTATTAAATTTATTTATAAATAAAATAAAATTAAACACATTATTAATTAAATAAATAAAAATAAAAAACAAATAATAATATTAAATTTTATTTATTTTTTATATAATTTTTTTATTTATATTTATATCTTTTTATTTTATTTATTATTAAATAAAATATAAAAATATTAATTTAATATATTATAATATATATATATTTATTAATAAATTAAATAAAATTTATATCTTTTTTTAATTAAAAAATCATTATAAATTTTAAAAATTAAAAATAATTTCATTAATATAATAATTGTAATAAAATAACAAAATATATTAAGAATAATATTAAAATATTTTTTTTATTTTGAATTAGAATAATTATATTTTTATTTATTTTTATAATTCATGTTTTATTAATTTTCATTTTAATTTTATTAAAATATATAAGAATAAAAAAATATAGAGAAATATAATATAACAATAAGAAAAACTATACAATTTTATGAAAATGTATTTTTAAATATAATTAAGGTAAAAAATATAATAGCATAAAGTATAAAGAAATATATTTTAAATATAATAATAAAAATAAAATAAAAATACATTTATATATATAAAAATAATGATATAAAAATTAATATGCTTATATATATATTTTATTAAACTTTTCATATGTATAATAATATAATAAAATTAAACTTTATTTAATATTATATTAACATATTTTATATATAAATATTATATATAAATATTGATTAAAATATTTAATAAATAAATATATATTAAAAAATAAATATTGAATCAAATTCTTATTAATATCATATAAAGATATTAATAATTTATAAAATTTTATAAATAATTTCTATAATTTTAATTATAAAATATTAGTTTATATTTTTTTTCAACAATAAAAAATAATTATTATAAAAAATATAATTATAATAAATATAAAATAATTAGTTTATTAAAACAAATAATATAATTTATAAATATAAAAAAAATAGATATAAAATCATAAAATTATTATAAAATATTTTTTGTTAATTAGGAATTATTTTATTATAATAAAAATAATATAAAAAAATATAATAATATAAATAATATTAACTATATAAAAATAAATAAAATAATAATAATAAAAATGTATAATATTTTAATTAATTATATATAAATTAAAGAAATGAAATATTCTTTTAAAAAATAGTGTAAAAATTATTAAAAACATATAAAATTTATTCAAAAATTATATAAAATAGGAAAATATAATTTAAATTTTATTTAGAAATAAATTAATAAAGAAAATAATATATATATATATAATAATAATTTAAATTTATATATATTATAAATATTTTAATTTATTTATATATATATAATATAAATATAATATAATTTATATAGAAATAAAATATTTTTTTATTAATTACTTTCAATAATAATTTAATATATTTATTTTATATATTAATAAAAAATCATTTTTATTTTTATAAAAAATATTTTTTATATATAATAATTTTTTTTAATATCTATTTATTTATAAATAATTGATAATATATTAATTATTATTTAATTTTTAAAAATATTTTAAATACAAAAATTATTATAGTTTCATATATATAAATATAATTTAATATAATAATTATTTTATAATTAATATTATAATTATTACTATTATTATTATTATTATTATTATTTTATTATTATTATTATTATATTTATATTTTTTATATTTTTCTATTTTTTTTTTTATTTTTATCATTATTTTTTTATTTTAAATGCTAATATTTCTATTAAAATAAATTTATGTATTAATTATTTATATATTTATTTTTTATGAATAATATAAAAATATTCTTTTTTATTCAAAAATATATAAATTTTATACATATTTTTTTATTTATATAAATTTTTTTCATTTAATTTTATTTAAAAATAAAATTAATTATATTTTTTTTTTCTAATTATTATTATAATTTTTAAAATTATTTATTTTTTTATAGTTAAATAAATAATAATGATTTTTTATTTATATTTTTCTTTTTTCAAATATTCTATTATAATATTTTTCTAATTTCTTTCTATATAATCAAATATATTTTATTTTATAATTATATGATAATAATATTATTTTTTTAATATAATTTCTATAATATATTAATATAATTTTTTGTTCCTTTTTATATTTAAACATAAAAAATACAATTTTTCTATATAAACTTTTTTGTATTTTTTATATATATATAAAAAATAAAAGATATAAATAAATCCTTATATAAATAATATAATTGATAAAAATAGAAAATATATAATTATTATATAAATATATATATATATATATATATACATATATTTATAATTATTGCTTATTTTATTTTAAATAAATTATAAACATTTTCAAAAAATTTTTCCATTAAAAATCAATGCCATAGTAACTAAAAGTCCTATACAAATGGTTTTATGTACTTTTTCATCTATATTTTTTTCAGAAAAGAAATAATCATTAATTTATTTTATTCCTTCTACTTTTTTTTCTTAAATGTTTCATAAGCAACTCTTCCACTAAAAAAATGTAAAAGACTTCCTGCTACAGATATACTTGCAATAATATGAGATTCATTACTTTTCCAATCAATTAAACTATAAATAGGTTAATAAATTAAAGTAATTATCATATTAAAGAATAAATAAATTTTCATAAAGGCTAATAAATAAAGTAAATGTCTCTTATAAAATTTAATTTAGTTAAAAATATTATCAATAAGTAATAAAAAGAACATTCCCCCATGTTCTGATATAGTCATAAACATATAATAATACGTCTTCTCGCGATCTATAGTATGATATATTGCAATCCAAAACATAACAGTAATTGTAAACTAAATAGAGTATGCTATTTCGAATATTACATGTGTAATTTTCCAATAATTTTTAGCAAATTTATTATTTTTCATGATCTTTAAAGATAAATAAAAGTAAATTACATTTAAAACGACACCCCATTCTGTTAAATATTACATATTTAAAAAAATGGCCCATGTAGAATCAAATTGATCTAAAATCCATATAAGTAAGCTGTATGCAAAACATACTTATCTTATTTTATAGAAACTTTCATCTGATATTAAATAAGATTTTGAAATGCTTTTTTCAGTAGATGTATGTTACCATAACCAACTGTGTATTTTATGTTAACTTTAAAGCATATATTTTTTTTTTTTTTTTAATTTTTTTTTATTGAATAAATTGATATTAAAAATAAATAAATTAAAATTTATATTGATGGTTTTTTTTAAAAAAAATTATATTTGTTAATTTTTCTTTTTTTCTATTGTTTGTCTATTTCATATGTTAGGTGTATTATATTATTATTATTTTTATTTTATTATATTTATTATCCTTTTTTGTTTGTAATAATATTTTAAGTTTAATTATTTTATGAGATATAATCAAATATTTTTATACTTATACATATTTTAGTAATATATAGATAAAAATAAACTAATGTTTTTTTTATAAAAAAGAATTTTTAAATAATTATAATTTAATTTAAAAAAAATATTAATTTTAAAATATATTTTCAAACAAAAAAATATAATCGAATCAAAAAAAATTATAATATATTTTATAATATATACATTAAATTTCTTTAAAATAAAAACAAATGATATTACATAAAATTAATTTAATTATTATTATATTTTACATATAAATATTAAGATAAAAAACTTTTATTTAATTATATAAAAAAAAAAACTAAATTAAAATATAATATTAATAAAAACACCATTTTTGTTTATTTTATTTTATATATTTATTTTTTAGGTAATTAAAAATATTTTTTTTTTTTTTTTTAAACAAAAAAAAAATGAATTAAAATATAAGGTATTAATAATAAATATTAAAAAATAAATAAAATATAAATAAAAAAAGCACAAAATGTATATACACAGAATTAACTTTATTAAAATTAAGTACTCCTACAGTCTAATTTACATATGCTCCAGATACATATTTATCTTCATTAATGACACTAACAAATGAAAGTGATTTTTACATAGCTTATAAAGTCAAAAACAAATAAAGAGATAATTATTTTTAATATATAAATAAATATATATATATATAGTTCAGATCAAAACAGCCTAAAATTATTTAGTAAAACCAAATTCTAATATAATAGAGCCTTATAAATAAATACATATTAATTTTACAATGCATCCTGATGTAATAAAAACAAAAAGTTAGTTTTTTTTTTTTTTTTTAATTAAAATATAATTTTAAAAAGGCTTTAAAAAATTCAATAAACGATTTTAATGATAATTTTTAATTATAAGTTGTTTAGCTTAAAGACAAAGTTTTTATATTAAAAAAAAAAATATATGAATTTTTATATAATAAATAATAATAGAGTGTATATAATCTAAATTAAATTTTCAAAGATTAAATTAATGTAATATAATCATAAGTAGCAAAATTAAATATTTAAATTATTTCTTAAGATAAGAAAGAAATACTAAATAATAATCCATAGACAGAAGTAAATTAAAAAAATATTAAATATATATATAAAAAAAGAATTCAACTGAATAATCTAATTATAATAAACAATAAAATCATATGTTTTTTTTTATTTATTTTAAAATATGGAAAAAAACTATTTTAATTATAAAATAAATAAAAAAAAAGAACTAAATAAACAAATTAAATCTATAGTAGTTTTAATCATACTTAAAATATAAAATGTTAAAAAAAAAATATTATTTTTTTATTTAATAATAATATAAAAAGAACATAATACAAAGTCTAAAATTCCATATAAATTCATTTTATACGTCATTATTATAGGATTAATTTTAAATCATTATTTAAGTATAACTTCAGGAAGTATAGAAGGACATAATCCGTTAAATTTTTGAAAGAAGAATAAATTTTGTTTATTTGTTTTTTAAAATATAATATAAAAAAGTTGTAATAAATTATTATTTTAATATATAAATATTTTAAACAAATAATAATATTGTAATAGTTTATTTATTATAAATTTAAATATTAATATTTATTTTTTTACTTAATAATAATAATTATATATTTGTTTATATTTATATTAAGAAAACATTAAATCCTCGAATAAAATATTTTAAAATTCATAAAAAAAAAATAATTTTATTATAAAGTAATGTCAATATGATATTTAAATTAATATATATAAATATATATATATATATATATATTATTATATTATTTATAATAATTGTATTTTTTATTTCCATTTTATTTCTTTTTGTTGTCATTCTATTAATATATATTCAATTTCTATATTTTTTTATTAATTAGAAATTCTTTCAGATTAAGTTTTTTTCGTAATTTTAATTTTTTTTTATTAGAATTTTCAAATTCAATATTATTATTTGATTAAACTTTATTTTCAATTTATTGATTAGGTATTATGTTATTAAAATTTTATAGAAATTATTAATTATATATTAAATTTAAAAAAAATCCATTATCAGACAAATTAAACTATGGTATACTATTTTAATATTAATATTCAAACTATAAATTATCTATTTATTATAAATTATTTTAATTTTTTTAAGCACTTTTTTAATTTTATTTATCAAATAATTCATTCTACTAAATTTCTTATGCAGAGTTAATTTTAGATTTTGTATTAATAATTTTTTTGTTTGAAATAGATTTATGATTTTATATATTTTTTTAAGATTAAGCAGTTTTTTATTTAAAAATATTCATATTTTTCATTTATTATTATAATTCATTAAAGTCATATCTATTTAAAAACAAATATAATAAAAATATAAAAAAATAAATAATTTATAATTATAAATAATATATATTATATATATATATATATATTTATATATAAACAAATATAAGAAATATATATATATACATAATATTAAATTAAATATATGCTTTTTTTATTGATATTTTATTAAATTACTTTTTTTAATTTTTTCTAATTTTTAAACAATAAAGTTTTATACTTTACAAGCTTTAATATTCTGAAGAACTCAACAATTCTATTATTAATTTATAAAAATACATAAAGTTATATATATACATGCATATATTATTATTTTTTTAATATTTTATACATATATATATTTTTTATAAATAAAAAAATTAATACAAATAAATAAAAATTACAAATTAGTTTTTCTTCTTTATATATGCATATTGCATTAGGAGACCTATTTTTTAAGATTTGAACTTTGTAAATAGCTTCTATTTATTCGAAATTAAGCTTATATATGTCTATTAGGATACTTATTTTTATTTTTTTTAAAAATAATATTTTAATGTAATTATACTTATGTGATTCTTTTTCGGAAAAATCATAGTTTTTTGTAAGAAAGTGCACAGAAATCTAATAAAATTATGATAATATAAATAAAAATTATATATTTTATATTAACTTAAATGCTTTAGTTAAAAAGAAAGTGTTTAATCTCTTCAATTTAATTCTATTTTGTAATATTTTCCATTTTTGTTAGTTTTTTTTTGTTCAGAAGAAGAAAATAATTTATAAATATGAATTATAATGATGAAAAATTATAATATATAAATAGTATAAATTATTTATTATTATAGATTTTTATGAAATTCTCATTATATTTTGCTAATTGACCTAAAAAAATAAATAAAAATAATAAAAATTTAAATCGGATGTATGTTCAAACATGGAAAATATAATTATTTTAAATTTAATGAAGGAAGATTAAAAAATGAACAATAATTAATTTAATTATTTTTTTTAAAAAATATAATATTTAAATAAGAATAAAATCAAGAAGGTTGTTAATAAATAAATAGTTAATTAAATAAATAAAAATATATAATTATAGAAATTAAATATTAATATATATATATATATATATTTGCCAAATATAATAAAATTACTCAAAATAATATAATTGGAATTATTTTGAATTTTTAGTTAAAAAATTATTCTTTTACAAAATAATATTTATTATATATATATGTATTTATATATATATATATATATATATATATATATATATATATATATAATATTTATATTTATGTTTATATCATTATATTTACCAATTTGTATTTTATATCACTTTTAAATTTTTATAATTTATTTTAAAATATATTCTTTTTATTTATCTTTTTATTATATTTTTTTTTCTATTATTTTCTAATTATTTAATTTAAACTTATATAAAGTTTAAATTATTAATTTCATTTTTAAATATTTTTTTTATAATTAATGTCTTTAATTAATAAAAAAAAATTAAATAATATTTTTAGTTATATTCTCTATTGTAAATTACAGAGTACTTAATTTTTATATTTTATTTCTTATATAAAATAAATTATTTCTAAAAAATAAATATTTTGTAATATATATATATATATATATATTAAAAAAAAAAGATAATTAAAATTAATTAGTAACAAAAGTAAAGAAAAAAAATACGAATATTATAAATAAAATATATAAAAAACTCCAAAAAAAAAACTATAAAAATATAATAAAATATAACAAAATGCATAATTCATCAAATATAACATCTAAATCCATCGCATAAAATTACACATACAATAATTTATAAGCAAATAATAATCTATAAAATAAATAACCATAAAAAATCTAATCTATACACCAACTCATAAATATACACGTAAAGATATAAATAAAATAAATAACTAATTACAAAATTTCTATATAAAAAATATAAAAACATTTATATTAATATATATATATTTATTTATTTATATTTTTATATTTTAATTAATATATTAGAATCTCCACCTTTAATAGAAAAACCTTTAAAACTATCTTAAAACTATTTATAAAAGCCCTAAAAAATTCCTAATATTATGTAATCTTTACAATTATATACATAATCTTAAACTGATAAATCAGAAAATCTTCCAAAATAAACTACAGAATAAATTTTGAATTAAATTCGCTTATAAAACGAATCTTCTAATCTTGATAAAATCCTTAGCAATATAAATGTAAAACCTTTACAAAACTCAACATAAATAAACGATAAAATTCCTATAAATAAATACAACACAGACGAAATAGATTATGTTTTATAATTAAGTTAATAATATACCAGCAATTTAAATAAAAATAACTTATTATCAACCGAAAATCCTATAAAATATATAATAAATAGCCCTACTTAATAAAATTATCCATAAAATAATACAAAACAACCTAAATAAGATTTTTTGAATGTTTATTCTTAATAAAATGACTTTCAAAATACATATAAATAGTATTTTATAAACTCCTCTGTAGATTTAAATTCTATATAAAAATAATAAATATCTGAAACTATTCCTTAAAGACAATAATCGATCGACTTTACATAAACTTATATGGACGAAATTTTAGAAAAAAGTAATCAAAATCCACAAAATGCTCTACAGTTGGCAAATAATATTTTATAATAAAAACACTAAAAAGAAATGCAATAAAATAATACACATTCTCCTAAATATACACCTAATTAGGTTTCTTTTACTTAAGTATACCCTTCCAATAGTCAATAATATACAGTAAACCCTTAATAATTGTAGGTTTAGTAAATAATAGACAATATAAATGAAAGTAAAAGACAAAAACTTTAAAAAGAAGCTGAATTGATATGTATATTGAAAAAATCTTAGCATTAAATCAATAGAGAAAGGTCAATTAATTCGTTAGCGAATCCTTCAGAAGATAAAAAAGAGGTGAATAGCAATTATAAAGAGAAAATATGGCAAAATATACTAGAAATGAGACGTGATAAATCATAAAGTGCACATAAAAAGGAAGTCAGTATAAATGAAAACATTTTATAAAAAGACGAAAAATTCAGATCTCCAGATTTCTAAAAATAATTCAAGTCAATTCCAGGAGTAGAATATACTAAATTGTACACATTAGCAGAAGGAAAAGAACAATAAGAAGATAAATAATAAATAAATAATATATCACCACAAAATAATAATTAAAATAATAATAAAAATGCAATGACTTTAAGTTTTGGAAAATAACAAACTTAAACAAAAGAAAATAATAATTAAGAATAAATATCAAATTTTGGAAATGAATAGAATGTACTTTTAAGTTTTGGAAAATAAAATTCTAAATTTTAATAAATTTGAAAATATAATAATAAATATATATATATATATATATATATATATGGATATTTATGTTAATTCTTTTTTACTTTATTTATATGTAAATCCACAAATATAATAAATTATATTAGTTTTATAATTAGTTTACTTTTTTATTTAAAAATGTGATTTTTAAAAAAAAAATCTTATATTTATACTCTAAATTCTAAATTATAATAATTTAAAAATTATTTTATATTAAGATAATATAAAAAAATATTTTAAAAAATATATATTTATATTTAATATTTCCAATATTAATATAATATAAAGAAATAATTAATATAAAGTTAATAATAATTATTATATATTATTTATTAATAAAAATAATAACTATAAAATACTTAAATTTTTAATTATAATATATATATATATATATAAAATATATATATTTTTATATAAATTGAAAAAATTACTTTATATATAAATACTTTAAAATTTCCTATTTAAATATTGAAATAAAATTAATATTATATATTTATAAAAAATAGAAAAATTATTTATTTTATATATTATAATAAATAATAAATAATTTATTAATATATATATATTATTTTTTTATAAATATTAATATATGTTTTTTATAAATATTATTTATATTTATTTTTTAATATATATTAGTTCTTTTAACCATTTTTTTTTTTTTAATTATAAATTGTTTTTTATTTCAAATAAATAATAATCATTTTTTATTATATTTTTTTTGTTTTATATACTTTTTATATTTTTTTTATAATAGAAATATTTTTTTTTTTTTTAATTTTATTTATTCTTTCTTATTTGTTTTTAATTTACTTTATTTTTTTAAATCGATTATATTTATTGTCTTTAAATAATATACATATTTCTTTTTAATATATTTTTTTATTATTAAAACACATAATATAAATTTTAATAATAAATATAAATATATAATTATATATATTATTTTTATATTATAAAGTTTTTTTTTTTTTTTAATTTTCATTAATATTTTTCTTAATTATTTTAATATATATAATTTCCTAAAAACGGCTATTATTAAAAATAACTTTCATTTTTTTAATTATTATTTATTTTTAATAAAATAGTATTATTATCAATTTATTTTTTTTAATTTAAAGAATTGCTTTTATTTTTCTTTAAAATATATAACGACTTATCTTTTTTTTATTTCTCTTTGAATTTTAATCTTAATTTATAAGAATGTACATCATTATGTTAACATATTTTTAAATATTTTAATTAAGATTCCCTTTATATAGTTTTTTTATATTCTTTACAAAAAACAAATTCTTATTAGGATGTATTAAAGTTTTATTTATTAAATTAATTATTTAATAAAAGACATTATCCTGAATTTTTATTACTAGAATATTATTAAAGTAAATCAAATTAAAAATTTTATTTTTAATATTAATTTTTATTTAAAATTTAATTACTTTCACTACATAAATTATTAAAAAAAAAAAAAAAAAAAAAAAAATTTACCAAAGATTTTTATGAAGAATAAGTTTAAGTAGAAACATTGTTTTTTTTAGATAAAAATTGTTAATTTTATTAATTAATTTCATTTTTTTATAAAGAATTATATAATTTATTCTAAAACTATTTTTTTACTCCGTTTTAAAAGTTTAAACGTTTAAATTTTTTAAAATTTCTTTATTTAAGAAAGGTTTAGTTTAGTATTTTGAAGTAATTTTTTAATTTAATATTATTCGAGAATTTTTTTTTTTTCTTATTCTTTTTAAGAGGATAAATAGTAGTCTATAATTGAATTTTTAAATAATTATCCATTATTATAATTTTTATTTTATATATATATTTTTTGTTTTATATAAATAAAATTTTAAAAATAAAAAAATCATAACAAAATTTTTTATTTTTTATTTTTTAAAGGTAAAAAAAAAAAAAAATACTAAAAATAAATTTTTATTAAATAATATATAAAAAAAAAAAAAATGAAAATAATTATTAAATATAGAAAATAAAATCATTATTATTATCTTTATTCATTATCTTTTTATTCAAGTAATTTTTATTATTTCTTTTATTCTAATTATGTTTAAAGAGTACTTAAAAATGTTTATAAATTAGCCAATTATTCTTCATTTTTTTTAATTCATCTTTTAATTACAAATTCTATTTTTAAATAAATATTATTTAATTAAATAAAAAAAACAAAAAACTTTTTCTAAAGAATCAACTAATGAAATATCAGTTTTTTCAATCTTTTTTTAAAATCATTAATATTATTATCAAGATTTTTATTATCTTCACTAAGTCCATCCAAAAACTATTTATAAGTTTAAAACTAAGAATTACTTAAACTCATAATATCTTAAAACTCATTACTTTTTTCTAAATAAATATTCAGTCTTTATTCCAAAAGTTCATTATTGATTTTTCCTTTTTCGATTTCTTCCTTTATTTTATCAACTTAACCTGCCTAATCTCTTAGCATTTAAAATTCATAAGTAAGTTTGGTCTCTTATAATTACATTTCTATTTCTTTTTTTTTCATCTAAGTACTAAATATTAATTCACGAGTTTCTTATTATTTACTTACTTCATTTAATTTTTCTTTTAAACTAAATATATTTTTTTATATATATATATATATAGTAAATGCATTTTTTTATACATTTCATTTTCTTTTTCTTATTAAAGCCTAAATTTACTTTTTTCTTCTACATTTGTTTATATGTCTTTAATTCTTAATTGAAATTATTCAGCTAATTATTATCTTTTAATTTTTTCTTGTTCTTATACTTCTTTAGCTTTATTTTTAGCTTCTTCGTATTATTATATAAGGATTTTATGGAGATTTTCATATTATAATTTGTTTTTAAGGACTTATTGATTTTCTGTTGAAGCTTATTTTTTAAAAATATTATTACGAAAAAAAAAAAATAATATATATAAATATTAAATACCTATGTTTTTTTAATTTAGTAAAAATTCATATTATTTTTTATTTAAAGCATGATCTTCAAATAATTATTTTGCTTATTTTAACTTTTATTTTATTTTTAAATATATTCATTTTTTTAATAGATTTTTTTACAAGTTTATTAAAATTTTCTTAAATTCTTAAATGACAACTTTCATCATTTTTAGAAAAGTCAATGTCTTTTAATTATTATATTATTTTCTTATATTTTTTCTCTATAATATTATAAATAAGATATAATGTGTAATTTTATTATATACCTATTTTTTTTTATTCTTCTTATTCCTATTAACTATTTAATTAAATATCAAAATCTTTTTAAATTTTATTAAAAAATAATATTTTTAAAAATACTAATTTCATATTTAGGAATTTCTTCTATAGCTTAAACCAAAATATTCTTTTTTAAAATTTTAAAATATTAAAATATCAATAATTAAAAAAAAAAAAAATACATTTTCTTACATTTTTTTTATATATATATTTTTTAAATTATTTATTTATATTTTCGAAAAAAAAAAAAAATATAAATTTAAAATTGAAAATATATTTGTCTTGTAAAAAAATAAATAAAAATAAATATATAAAAAAATAATAATTTAATTATAATATAATATTGATACAAGAAAAAAAGAAAAATAAATGAATATAATATATAAAAAATATATACAAATATACATATTATAATATATATATATATATAGATATTAATA
>NW_004087187.1:0-4764 GCF_000220395.1 Ichthyophthirius multifiliis
AAAAAATATATATATATATATATAAATATATATATATATATATATATATATATTTATATATATTTATTTATATATAAATTACTCGTTTTTGGCTAAATCAAATTTAGCTAAAATAAGTAAATTTTAATATTAAAAAGAAGGAATTTTACTTATAAACTCATCTAAAAGTTTAAAATATTCTTCTGCAGAATTTTTATCTTTACTATCCCAAAAAAGTACAAGTACACTTTTTTTTGTCTAAATATACTTTCTCTAAAGTTTTTTCCTACAAGTTTTATAATTTAATTATTATTTTCTTCAATTTCTTCAGATTTATAATGATTTTCTATTTATTTAGTTCTTGCTTTTTCCATAAAATCTATTATATTTTATTTCTAAATTTCCTTATTTTGTTCCATAATATATTTAACTAATCCGAAATTTGTAAAATCAACAATAGATATAGTTAATAAAGGTAATTATGTTTTGTCATAAACATCGAAATTTTCCATAAAGTTTTAATTTTTTTCATTAAAATAATGTATTACGAAAGCAAATCTTTCATATTTTAGTTCTTCTTCTTTATTAAATAAAGCAGCTTTTTAAAATTCTAATAAAATTTTTTCATTATCATCTTCTTTATTTAAAAATAAATTCACTTATTTATTTACTGCTCCTCCAAAAATATTCACAAATTTTTCTTCTTAAATTTCATCGACCAAATTTAAACATTCTGTTTATAAAAATTCTGTTATTTCATTAAAGTTAGTTATATTTCCTTCAAAAATATGCACTTTCTTTTCCTCTTAAAATTAATTGTCTTTTAAAAACATTAAAAAAGGTAATTTAAGATTTTCTTAGGCTATTTTTGTTTATATTAATTCTAAAAGTGCTAAATTATCTATATATTTGACATTTTTTATACATTCGGATCTAAAAAGATCATATTTTTATTCTTAATTTTATATCATTTGGAATAATGTACTATTATTTGTTCCTATTAAGACTCTTTTTTCATCTTTTTAGTTCAAGAAATTATTTATTTGTTCCTTATTTTTATATACATATTATAATATATATATATATTATATATATATATATATATATATATATATATATATATATATATATATATATATATATATATTAATTTTATTACTTCATTTTCTAATTTATAAATAGTTCTGTCTATAAATTCTGAAATAAATTTATAAATAGGATCATATTAAAATTCATCATTTTAAAATTAAAGAAAATTATATTTATTATAAATAACTAAGGAATAATTATTTTATAATTGTAAATTATATTTTTATATTGTTTATTGGTTTTATGAAATATTGGCTTTTACAAATAAAACTGGAAAATTTTTTCTTAGTTTCGAATTTCGGATATATTTTTAGCTAAATCAGATAATATTTATTCCATTTTTTCATCTACTTGACTTTTTATTTTATATATTTTAAAATAATTTAAAAAAATAATTATCTTTTATTTTTACTTATTATAAAAAAGTACACATGTGAATTTCATTTAGCTTGTTATCTAAGTTAAATCATTAATTTCTATTTCGAATACTTAATGTGCTTGTATTTGATGAGTTTCTATATTTTATTCATTATGTTAAGTCTATATGACTTTTTTATTTTTTTTTAAATATATATATATATATATATTATCTTGGTGTTTATTAGTTTTTTATTTTATTTTTTTAACATAAAATACTTTATTATTAGAGTATTATTAAGAATAATAAAAATATAATAATTTCATTTTTTTTTTTTTTATTTTTATTTTTATTTTTTTTCAGATATAAAACATCAAATTATTATATGTTTTAAAAGTGTTAAAAAAATACGATTTTTACTAGTTTATTTTTGAATGAATAAATATTTTACACGTGAAAAATGAAAAAATAGATTATTTCTTTATATAAATAATTATTTATTATAAAAAAAATATAAAGAATTTTTTTTTTTTTTTATATAATAAAATAGAAAAATTTAATATTTTATTGTAGTTTTATATATATATATATATAATATTTATTTAAATAAATATTTATATATTTTTTTTATATTATTCTATATAAATTAGATATATTTCTTGTAATCTTAAATATATATATTTTAAAACATTAATTTTAAATATAAAATTATGTTAATTATAATAATAATAATAATTATAATAATAATAATAATAATAATAATATTATAATAATAATAGTAATAAAAAGTATATTTTAATATAAAACTTCAAAAATTAAATTACTATATTTATATTTAATTTTAATTTTTATTTTTTAATAAAGTTAAAAATATCTATTATATGACATTTTTTTATTTATTTTAATATGAGCCTTTCAAACTTTTTTATTTATTTTCATTTTAATTTATTATTTATATAATTTTCTATTGGAAAAAAATTAATTTAAAATTATAAATCTTAAGATTATTTGAATTAACTTTCTTTATTATATAATTTATGATAAGTTTTAATTTTATTATTTTTTATATATTTCAGTTTTCGGCATATCTATATTTTCTTTATATATTTATTCTATAATTTTATTAAGATCTATTTAATTTTATTTAAGAATATGAAATGTATTTTAATATATATTTATTAATATAAAGATTATCTACAAAATAACATTACCATTAATAATATAATATGATATATATGTATTTGTGGAAGAGTATATATAATATTTTAAAATATTTATTTTTGTATTAACTAATTTATTAATATTTATAATATATAATAACTGTTCTAGCCAATAAAAATGAATATTTATATCTTTTAAATAAATAAATATATATGTGCTTTTAAATTTTAATTATTTTATAATTAAAAAAATTTAAAGGTATGTAAGGGAAAAATATATAAAAACTTTTATTTTTATTTATTTAACTAATTTGTTTTTATAATTGAGTAATATTTCTATTTTTTCTTCTTTTGAGATATATGTATATATATTTAATTTAATAAAACTGAACCAATAACTTATTTAAAAAAGAATAATTTCTAAAATAAATAAGAATTTTATTCAAATCTAATTAAAATATCATTATCTTATTTTATTTAAATACAATGATCTTATAAATTAAAAAATTCCAGATTATCAATATAAATATGAATTTAAAATTATAAAAACATAATTATGAACTAAATATAAACTGAAATGTAATCGAATATACAAAATAAGTATAAAAAAAATATAGATATTAATAAAGAAAGATATATTATTAAATTTAATAAAGATATATTAAAAGTAAATTCAATAAAAAAAAAATGAAAAAACAAAATTTAAAAAAACATATAAAACATATTCAAAAAATAAATAAATAAAAAAAAATTATTAATGTTAATATTAAATATACAAAAATAAAAAATTAAAATAAATCTAATTATTTATATAAACAAATATATGATAATATAATAAAGTTAAAATAAAATTAAAAAGTAATAAAATATTATATTTTTACAAAATTAAATAATTTTATATAAAATATAATATTATAAGTATATAATGAATAATAAATATAAAATATATATATATATATATATATATATTTTTTTTATATATTTATTATCTTTTTCTTTACTTTTTTATTTTTTATTTTAGTTTACAAGTTTATATTTCTTTTATATTTAATATACATCACTGATTATATATATATATTAATTATATATATATATATTTTAAAAAATATTAGAATTTAATTATTTTTTTTAAATCAACAAACTTACTTTAATAATTATAATTTATTAATTAATTCTTCTTTTCTTTATTATAATTATTAAATATTTATATTTATTATATCACTTATGTTTTATATTTTTATAGGATTTATATCTTATTCTATATATATACTTTTTTAATTTAATACTTATATCTTTTCAAATCTATCTTCTATTCTTTTCATATCAATTAAATATTTTTTCTTACTTCCATTTATTTCATATTTCAAAGAAAATAATCTGTCATCTATATATTTAATTTCATCTAAAATATTTTTATTATATTTTTAATCTTATTAAGCTACAATAAAGCTTAATTTAGAAATCTGAATTTATTTTTTTAAAAAAAATTATAAAAAATAATATCCATTTATTTTTTACTTTATCATCTAAGCAATCAATTTCATAAATAAGTCTTTATTAATTATTTTTTTCAAATTATTAAATTTCTTATATAAGTATGTTTTATTCTAAATTAGCTATTGTAATTTTTTTTCTTCTAAACTAGTATTAGGAAGTAATTTTTATATTTAACTTTATATAAATTCTGTTCTTCCTTTACTATATATTTATTCTAATTAACACTTAATCATTCCTATTTCTCTATATATATTTTTTTATCTTAAAAGTAATAGTTTTGTATACATTCACTATAAATATTTACCTTTTATTTAATTAAAATAAATCTATTATAATTTTTACTTTATCATCTAGCTTTTTAATATTATTTTATTTTAATCTAAATTAATGTTTATATTATCTAAATTAGGGAATTCATTTCTTTTAAAAGAAATTTGAATTTCGTTTTTGAACATAGCCAATAGATTTTATATATCTTATTTGAATTTATATAATTTTACATCCATGCATTTATATATATTCTATGCTTCCTATTTCAATTTAAATTCTTATTTTCTTTATGTTTCTTTCAAATTTTAAGAGAAATCATTTATTACTAATACTAATGTTTTATTATTTTTATTTTTGTAATTTTTTTTTGAAAAAAAAAACATAATAAATAAAGAATAAAAGAACTAGAAA
>NW_004087185.1:0-12051 GCF_000220395.1 Ichthyophthirius multifiliis
TATATATATATTATATAATGTTTTTAATTTTATTTACTTTAAATTTAATTATTAAAATTTTTTTTTTTTTTTTAGTGATATAAATTTGTATAATAATATATATTTTTAAATTTTTTTTTTTTTTATATTTACATTAATTTTTTAAAATTTATTAAATATTTTTTTTTATCATTTATATAAATTTAAACTAAAAAATTTATAAATTTTTATCATTATTTTAAATTAATTTGTTTAAATTATTATTATTTCAATATTTTTTCGATATTTCTTTTTTTTATAAAATTTTAATTTATTTATTAAATTTTTTTTATTGCATTTTTTAAATTATTAATTATAATTGTTCTTTTATTATTATATAAATAAAAAATAAGTTCACATTTTTATTTTTCTAATAATTATAAATATAATTATCATATCTTTAATTTGTAAATTTTATAATAAAATTATTTTATATTTATAATTTGTTTAAATTTTCTTGATAATTATTATATTTTTTATTACAATAAAACTAAAAATAAACTTAAAAATATATTTTTCTATAAAAAGTAATATAATTAATTTCTTATAAATTTAATACAATTTTTTAACAAATATTTTTAAAAAGTATTTATTTTTAATAATTAAAAAAGATAATGCTATTTATTTATTAGTTATTAAAATAATAAATTATATTATTCTTATTCTTTATTGAAATTAATTAAGAAATACCTTTTTTTATTTTTTTTGATATTTTCGAATTTCTCTTTTAAATTTTTTTTTTATAAAAATTAAGTTTATTTATTTTTATATTTATTGTATATGTATGTATATATTGTATGATATTTTTTAATATTATATTTCTAATTGTTTTAAAATAAAATATTGATATTATTAAATTTATAGCCATTAGATCTGAGTAATATTTGTTAGCTTACATATTTATTTTATTTTTAATTGAAAAAAAACTCTTTATTATATTAAAAATTTATTTTAAAATTCATTTATAAAGTTTTTATGACTATATATTATATCTTTAATAAAATTTTATTTTTTATGTTTGGTTTTTCTTTAACATTTTTTATAAAAAAAATTATGGATTTTTTTAAAGATAATTCTTTATTTAATTAATAAAAATTAATTTTATAATATATTTACCTTTATTTGTAAATAAAATATAATTACAAAAATTAAATTTTTATTTTTATATTTTGCTTAAAATAAAAATTTGAATAAAAAAAAATATATATTTTATAATATAAAATATTATTTTTTTGTTATATTTTATAATAATTATTATTATGAATTATATATATAAAATAAAAATATAATATTTTATATATATATATATATATATATATATATATATATATATATATATATATATACCATTATTATTATTATTTCAATTTTTTTTTTTATTTTAAAATACCTTAATTTAAATAATCACTAAATTATATATTTTTTTTTTTCAAATTATATATTATTAAATTTTTAATACAAAATTAAAAAAATAAATATAATATAAAAAACTATTAAAATAAAATGAAAAATTATATTAATTTAAATATATTATTATAAATAATTTATTTTATATATATATATATATTTATTTATTTATTATCATTTGAATATAAAATACAAATATCTCTTTAAAATTAATAAATATAAGTTAAATATTTGAAACTAAATTATATAAAATACAAAAATCAATTCAATATAAATTAAATATTTATAAAAAATTTTTATCTTTTTATTGAATGTAATTAATTTTTTTTATTTTTATTTTTTTTTATAAAATATTCTTATTTTAATAACATAAAAAATTATAGAATTTAATTTAAATTATTTAATAAATAATTAATTTTATCATATATTAAATTATTATCTTAAAATTAAAACCTTAAACTAAAATTATTTAATCAAAATCTAAATAATAATAAGTCAGTAGAAAAAAAATAGAAAATAGAAAAAATCTCAATATAAAATAATTTTAATAACCTCTATTTTTGTTCTAAATGCCCTCTTACATTAATGTATCAATGAAAAAAAAATATAAAAAAATACGTATACAAATCAATTACTGAATCTTTAAATATATATAATTTATGAAAATTCCCGTAATATGGTAATAATCTACGATGATATGTCTTATATCTAAAAATTGCTTTCAAACGCTTAAGATAAAATTATAACTACTTACTGCAAAAAAGCGCATATAATTAGATATTGAATATTTTTCTTGTTTAATAAAAATAATCCTAAAATCTTTAATCATTATATATATTAAAATTCCGAATCTTTGATTTTCCTACAATATATGAAAAAATTCCTATTTTAAATTTATAATATGAAATTGATGAAAATGAAGATTATTAAGCCAATCCATTAATGTGTAAATTTTACTCTATTATAAGATCCACTGATGATTTAGTTATCTTTAATTAAATTAGCAGACATAGAAATTTGAAAATCCTATTTAATTTTTAAAGATTTAATTGAAATAGTTATCCACGAAACCACTCACTCATGTATTAGGTTTTAGCGATAATATTATACTTTAATGAGTAACTTCTTAGGAATCTCTTTATATTGACCCGAACTCATAACGTTTTGAGGTTTACTTAAAAATATTTTCGGATGTGCTACATTAGATCATAGGCCTATTTAAACAATAGTCCAAAAAGGAATACATGAAAACATCAGTATCTAATACTTAGGCCTGTTTTAGTAGTTTTATAATCAATCTTTTAAGGTAAGGTATACAGGTTTCTATACTTTAATAAATGACTTTATGGAAGAATAAATTTTTATGGAAAAATGTTGTAAACACGTTGTTATTTTTTATATGTAGAACTTTAAATAGAGAATATTGTAATTCTGAAAATTGATTAAGGGATTATGCAAATTTATGGTTCAGATAAATATACGAGAAATGCTTTAAAGGGAGTTTATTATCTAAAAAAATAAATAGAAGAAATTATAGAGATAATAAATATGAAAAACTATTCTAATAAAATTATATTTTATGAAAATAATAATAATTATTTAAAAAAAATAAAAATAAAAAGCATTTGTAATTTATAATAAAAAGTAATATATTTAGTGCCTATCAAATATATATAAATAAATAATTAAATATAATTATTTTATATAAAATGTTTCTTTCAAATTAATTATTTACTTCTTTTTAAAATTATAAAATTAATATCTAATAATAAATTATGGTTTTTAAAAATATAATAAATTTGATTATATTTACATAAATATTTAATATAATATATTATGATTAAATATTATAAAATATGATATTATAAGACTTTCTTATTTATTTCATAAATTGTTCAATATATTTGATATATTTAATAAAAAATCTTATAATTATATGTAAAAAAATATATATAAAATTATAATTATTGTTATATACATAATTTTATTTATGTTTTTCAAATAAATAAAAAATTAATAATTTTTTTAATATAAGAATTTAAATAAAATATATAAGAAATTAATTATTTAAATACCACTTTTTAAATTTAAAGAAAAATATTTTAATTACTAAAACTAATTAGAATCATATTTGTAACTTATATATAGTTTTATCCTTAATTTGGTAAAAAAATTAAAAAATAAAATCTAATTATTTGTTTTATAGATTCTAATAATAATTTAATAGATTTTACAATATGTTAAGAAAATTATAGAAACAGTTTATTAATAAAAAATGATACCGAAAATGTTAAATAATAATAAAAACGAAAATAAATATTATTAATGTTATAACTAAGCAATATAAAATTAATCAAATTAGTAGTTTCTATTGATTTTATAGAAAAAAATAATTTATATAATAAAAATATAAATGAATAAATACATAAATTAGAAAACAAAATCAATAAATTTAATTATAATGAATCGTAATTATAAAAAAAAATAAAAAAAATTAAACATTTTATAGATAATATTAAAAAATAAAAAAAAATTATATTAAATTAAAAATATTTAAATTATATTATTAAATAATATTCAATAACTAGTAATAAAATAATATAATAATAAAATAAATCTAAAAAAATAAATTATTAAGGTTAAATTAAAATAAATGTAATTTTCGTTACTGAATATCCTAAAATTAAAAAAAAAAGTAAATCTTAATAAAATATACTATAAAATAAAGCAAATACTATAAGAAAAAAAAATGTATATATTAATAAATAAAAGGTTATAATAAAAAAATAAGAAAAATAAATGTTATATTATTCAGATAATGGAAATATTATATATATTATATTATGTAATGATGTGTAATATTATATAAATATAAAAATAAATAAATTAAATATATTATATTTATAGTAGGTCTAAAAAATAATTTATATTTATTAATTAAAAAAAAAAATTAATTAATATATTAATTAAAATGATAGAAATAATAAATTAATAATTTATATATATATATAAAAAAAAAAAAATAGATAAATGTATAATAATTATATATATATACATAATATGAATTATATAATATATATATATATATATATTATATATATTTTTTTTATATTTACTTTATTTTTATTTTTTTATTTTTTATATATAATTTAATTTAATTTTATTTTTTTTCTTTCTATATATTTTTTTTTTTTTTATTTTTATATTTTTTTATAAAATATATATATTTATATTTTATTTTTATTATTTTTATATATAAATTTTTAATTAAAAATATTTTTTATTACATAATTACAAACAATATATAATATTTATATAATTTATTTATTTATTAAATATTATTATTTATAAATTTTAATTTAAATTTCTCATTTTTTTTTAATAGGTATTTTATTAGAACAATCTTCTCCATAGAAATCTTTTTTACATTCACATTTATTATTTAGACAATATCCGTTTTAACTACAGAAATTCTTACATATTTTTTTCAACTTACAAAATTCTGTTATATTTTCTGGACATAATACAAATCCAGTATAATTTTCTACTGTTTTTTATTCCGAATTTTTATTACAAACGAGTTTTACTGATTCTATATATATATTTACTTATTATCCATTAGCACTACATTCATATTTATAGCATTGACCCTTAATTATGTTTCTTTATTTATATCCTTTAGCCAATAAGCTTCCGTTGAAACATCTCGAATCAGTACCAAATTTATTTCCATTTGATTTTGTAATTTTGCTATCGTTAAATGGACTGTTTACATCAAAGCATTTTGCATTGTCGTAGACAAATAAATTATTGCAATTAGAATTATTATATAAACCAGTTTTACATTCAGCAAATCCATAATGGTGAAAATCACATAATGTAGCTTCATTTTTAGGATCACAATATTCTCTTAATTTAATATCACATTTACCCATGACTTATTCACACCCTTTTCCTTTTCCATAAAACATTTATTCTTCCATAGAGTCATTTATTTTTGCATAGTAGCCTGTATCTCTTAGAAGATTGGTTGTAAAACCACTAAAATAGGCTTAAGTAGATATTACAGATGCATTCATATATTCGTTTTGGAGGATTGAGTTTGGTCAATGAGATTTTTCAGTATCTTTGCCTCCTATATTTTAAAGAGGCATACCAAATAATGTAGGACATCCGAAATATTCTCGAGCAAATTTCAAAACGTTAGGAGTTTATAAGAATAAAGTATCAATTCCGTTTATTTTTTATGTAATAGTAGGCTTAGTATGAGCTTTTCCCTTAGAATTTACCCAATTAGGTATATCAAGATCACTAAAACCTAATATATGAGTCATTTCATGGATAACTATTTCAACTAAATCTTCAAATTAAATATCATAATCTTTATCGAAATTTATTAATATTTAATTTATATTGAAATTAATTAAACCATGAGTAGGCCCAATACCTTACAAAAATTAGCACGAGTATGCAAAAGCTTAATATTCTGAATCTTTATCATTTTTATATGATATATATAAATGTAAATCAGAATCTTTTGCATTAGTTTAATCAATTTTAGGCACATCAACAAATAAACATTTAGAACCTTTATATTTCATATATTATTCAGATTTCGGGACTATTTTTATTAAACGAGAAAAATATTCAATTGCCAATTATAAGGCTTTCTCACAGATATCAACAAATTTTTTATAAGATTAAGGTAATTTTTTGAAATAAGACATGTCATATGTTATTAACATATCACGGGCTTTTTTTAAAAGTAAATTTCGGGCATTTAAAGATTCGATATCAGGCTTGATTGATTCTTATTTGTATAATTTTTTAATTTTATCGTGGACACATTAGTGTTTTAGGACTTTTATACCAAAAATACAGGTTATTAGTAATAAAGTTATTATGAGTTTTTTCATTTTTTTTTGTTTACTTATTTTTTATTTAATAATTATATTATTTTTAGTTTTTTTATAAAGAGTTTTTAATTAATAATTAATTACTATAAATATCTATAAAATAAAATAGAATAATTTATAATTTAGAATGACAAAAAATGTTTAATAAAAATTATAATTATTAAAGTGATTAAAATGTAATAATGTATAATTTATTAATATTAGTGTTTAAATTATTTATACTATTTTTTATTTTATTCAATTATAATCATTTAATATAAATGTTTTAAATATTCATTATTAATTAAGTAGAAAAATTATGATTATTTTAAAAGAGACTAAACAAAAATTCTATTTTATTTTTTTAAATTAATTAAAAAAAAAATTTAACTTTTGGCATTCCAAAATAAATCATACTAATTATATTTTTATTTATGTATATAAATACGCATTAAAATATATATTTCTTTTTTTCTATTATAAAATAATTTAAATAAAATAAATAAAAAGTTGAAAATCAATATAATCATTTTTTATATAATCTATAATTTTAAATAATTTGAAGATTCAAATATATATTAAAAATTGATTATAAAAAAATAAAATAAGGTTTTTTAATTCTGTATATAATTTATGTAAAAATTATAATTAAAAAATCATCACACATATTATTATTAATAAATATAAGTTTATAAAATAATACAAATATTAAATAAAAGTAATTTATATATTTAAAGATAAAATTAATTCTAATAATATTTTATTAAATATATTTATTTTAATATTTATCATAAAAAATAAAAAAAATATTAATTAAAATGCTGTTATTAAGAAATAAAAAATGAAATATATATAAAAAAAAAAATTAAATTAAATTTTTATTAATAAAATATTATGAATATATAATAATATGTTTATATAAAAAAAAATATATTATATAATATTTTTTAAATAAATAAGAAAAAGAAAAAAAAATTGTATTAATTATTGTAATATGTTAATAAAAAAAATTAAAAAAATGATTAAAAAATAATAAATTTTTTTTTAATTATGAATGTTAAAAAAAAATTTAAAATGAAAAATATTAAAAAATAAATTAAAAATTAAAATAGAAATAAAAAAATGAAAAATATTATAATTTTAAATAATAATAAGGAAAAATAACTGGATATATATAAAATTCTTTATATAATTTAATTATAAAATTTAAAAATAAATTAATAAAAAAATATATTGATATAAACATAAATAAGTATATATATAAATATATATATATATATATATATATATATATATATATATATATATATATATATTTTTAACCTTTTTTTTATATATATAATTAAATTTTTTCATTTATTATATATATGTTTTTAAAATATAGTTTTTTATTTATAGAATTTTATAAATCTATTTATTTTTTTTTCTTTTTTTTTTCTATAGTTTTTATAATTATTATAATATTTTTTTATTTTTCTATAAAGATTATTTTATATTTTTTATTTCTAATTTAATTAATTTTTTAAAAATTTAATTTTTATTATTAATTTAATTATTAATTATTCTTTATTTGTGTATAAATACATTTTAATTATTTTATATTATTTTTTTATATTAATTTTTTTTTTATTTAATTTTATTATTTATAATTTTTTTTTTTTTCTTTTTTATATTTTTGATATTATTTTTTATTTTAAATTATAATTTATTTTATTCTATTAATTATCATCTTATACTTTAATATTTATTAATAATTATTTTTTATATTATAGCTATATAAATTATTGGTTTTTAAATTAATATATTTTATTTAATATATTTAATAAATATTAAAATAATTTAAAATATAATATATTAAAATAATTTAAAATTAAATATATTATAATATATTTAATATAAAAAATATATTTTTATTTTTTTACAAAATACTTTTTTAAAAAATATAATATTCACATTATTTACTTTTCTTTAATTTACTATATTAACATAATTATTATTTATTGTTTCATTTTTACAATTATATTTTAAATTTTCTTTATATAAAATCAAGTATAAATTAAATATAATTATTTATATAGATTAATTTTAAATAAATTCTAATGCTTATATTATCTAGTAATATTATAATTATTTTTAATTTTTAAAATATATTATTTTTAATTAAATAAATATATTATATACATTCAAATTTAAGTTTAAAAAATATCAAAAAAGATAAACAACTTGATTAAAATTTTTGAATAATAAAAATAATACTAATAATATTTAAAAAATAAAAAAAAAAAAAAAATTAACAGAAATATATTATCAAAAAAGTTATAATAAAGATATATATTTTTTTTTATAAAATGATAAAATGAATTAAAAAAACAAAAATCTACAAAATAATTTATTCCATAACTAGTATTTTTTAATTAACATAATAAATATACCTATAATATTGTAATAAGCTACAATATGTATTTTTTTTTTTTTTTCTAAAATTTATCTTCTAATTTTAAAAATAAAATTTTAACTGCTAATTTATATATTTATATATTTATATATTTATATATTTAATATATATATTATTATATATATTATTTTATTTTATTGTTTTTATAAATTTTTTTTTTTTAAATTATTAATAATATTTTTAAAGTATTTAAAAACATTTTTTTTATTTATTTTTTAAATAATTTTTTTTATTATAAAATTTTAAATTAAATAAATATGTTTAGTTTAATATATACACTAATAATTTTTACTATATTTTTATATTATTTTAAATTATAAAATATTCATTTTTTTTACACAGGTATATTACTAGTACAATCTTCTCCAAAGAATCCTTTTTTACATATACATTTACTGTTTATGCAATATCCGTTATAACTACAGAAATTTTTACATATTTTTTTCAACCTACAAAATTCTTGTATATTTTCCGGGCATTAAACATTTCCACTATAATTCTCTACTGTTTTTATTTCTGAATTTTTCTTACAAACTAGTTTTACTGTTCCTACATATATATTTACTTATTATCCATTAGAACTACATTCATATTTATAGCATTGACCCTTAATTATATTTTTTTATTTATAACCTTTAGCCAATAAGCTTCCGTTGAAACATCTCGAATCAGTACCAAATTTATTTCCATTTGATTTTGTAATAGCGTCTTAGTTAAATGGACTGCTTACATCAAAGCATTTTGCATTGTTGTAGACAAATAAATTATTGCAATTAGAATTATTATATAAACCAGTTTTACATTCAGCAAATCCATAATGGTGAAAATCACATAATGCAGCTTCATTTTTAGGATCACAATATTCTCTTAATTTAATATCGCATTTACCCATGACGTATTCACATCCTTTTCCTTTTCCATAAAACATTTATTCTTCCATAGAGTCATTTATTTTTGCATAGTAGCCTGTATCTCTTAGAAGATTGGTTGTAAAACCACTAAAATAGGCCTAAGTAGATATTACAGATGCATTCATATATTCGTTTTGGAGGATTGAGTTTTGTCAATGAGATTTTTCACTATCTTTGCCTCCTATATTTTAAAGAGGCATACCAACTAATGTAGGACATCCGAAATATTCTCGAGCAAACTTCAAAACGTTAGGAGTTTATAACAATAAAGTATCAATTCCTTTTATTTTTTATGTAATAGTAGGATTAGTATGAGGTTTTCCCTAAGAATTTACCCAATTAGGCATATCAAGATTACTAAAACCTAATATATGAGTCATTTCATGAATAACTATTTCAACTAAATCTTCGAATTAAATATCATAATTTTCCTTAAAATTTTCTGATAATTAATTTAAATTAAAGTTAATTAAACCGTGAGTAGGTCCAATGCCTTTTAAAAATTAACACGAGTATGCAAAGGCTAAATATTCTGAATTGGGATCATTTTTATATGATATATATAAATGTAAATCAGAATTTTTTGCATTAGTTTAATCAATTTTAGGCACATCAACATATAGACATTTAGGACCTTTATATTTCATAAATGATTCAGATTTCGGAACTATTTTTATTAAACGAGAAAAATAATCGATTGCTAATTATATGGT
The DNA here is from genome assembly GCF_000220395.1 of Ichthyophthirius multifiliis. NCBI lineage: Eukaryota > Ciliophora > Oligohymenophorea > Hymenostomatida > Ichthyophthirius > Ichthyophthirius multifiliis. The sequence continues at coordinate 10,400 of NW_004087185.1, forward strand.
TTTCTCGCAGATATCAAAAAATCTTTTTAAAGCTTAAGGTAATTACTAGAAATAAGACATGTCGTAGGTTATTATCATATCCCGGGCTTTTTTTTATAGTAGATTTCGGACATTTAAAGATTCGATATCAGGAGTAATTAATTCTTATTTGTATAATTTTTTCATTTTATCGTGGACACATTAGTGTTTTAGGACTTTTAAACCAAAAATAAAGGTTATTAAAAATAAGGTTATAATAAGTTATTTCATTTTTTTTGTTGACTTATTTGTTGTTTATCTATATTTTATTTAAAAATTATATTATGTTTATTATTTTTTATATAGGGTATTTATTTAATAACTAAATACTAAAAATATCAATTAAAATTCAATAGAATAAATTAGAATGACGAATAATATAGAATAAAATAATATTTATTAAATATTATATATAATTTTATATTTAATTATTTAAATATATAATGTTAAATCTATTTTTATTTAGATTAAATTATTTTATACTATTTTTAAATAAATAATATTAATTAATTTAGATATAAATATTTTCACTATTCATTATAACTTATGTAGAAAAATTTATTTATTAAAAAAGAATAAAAAGAAATTATTTATTTTTTATAATTAGATAAAGAAATAATTATAACTTTAATAAATAAAAAAAAATTAATAATAATAATAATAATATTATAATTTATATATAAAAAAATACATAAAAATTATATATTACCTTCTTATCTTTTATTATAATTTATTTAATATATAAAATAAATAATTAAAAAAGTAAAATATTCATTTCAAGTTTAATATATATTTTAAAATATTTTAAATATTCAATTATAAATTCAAATATTTTTATTATATATATAAAAAAAAAAAAAAATTGTAATAATAATTATATTATTATAATATTTTAATAGAATTTTTCTATATTTATTTATCAAATATTATTTTATTTATTTTAAAATAAAAAATATTATATATAAAAAAAAAAAAAAAATTATATAAATATTTTAATATTTAAAATTAATTAATTGTTTGATTTTAAAATAATAAAGAATTATAAAAAAGAAAAATATAAGACAAGAAAATTAAAATTAAAATAAAATGATATAATATTTATAAATTAAATTTTTATTAATATTATTAAGTTTTATTGAATTTAAAGTAAATTTATATTAATTTAAAATAAATTAAAGTATTTTTATATAATATAAACAATATTAAAAATAAATTAAAAAAGATAAAAAATATTTACTAAAAATAAATATAAAATTAATAAATAAAAAAAAAATAGTAAATATATAATTAATAAAATAAAAACATATAAAAAAAGTGTATAAAAAATAAAAAATTAAATTTAAATGTATTTATGTATAAACAATAATAATTATCTTTGTTAAAAAAAATAAAAATAAAATAATAATAATATTATTTCTTGAATGATAAACTTTATAATATATTAAAAATATTAATATAAGAAAAAATAAATATAAATGAATAAATAAATGGTTATAAGAAAATACTTATATAATATAATATATATATATATAATTATTTATATTTATAAATATATTTTTATTTATATAAATTAATTTAAAATTATATATTTATATATATACATAAATATTTTTATTTTTTATTATATAAATATT
>NW_004087183.1:0-5304 GCF_000220395.1 Ichthyophthirius multifiliis
AATTTATTAATATAATAATTAAAAATATATATATATATATTTAAATATATATATATCTTATAAATATAAATATATTTTAAATTACATTAGTATATATTGTAAAAAATGATTTATTGTTAATTTTTATTTTTTTGTTATTTAAACTTTATATGTCTTTTATTTATCCTATTAGTTTTGTTGAATATATTTATTTATTAAATTTTTATTATATTTCGTTTTTTAACATTTCATTCATATTATTTTTCATTTTATTAATATATCTATAAATTATTTAATTTAATTAAATATTTTTATTTTATATTTAATTACTTATTTATCTAATTCATATTATTAATTTATTTTTATTAAATGAATTCATCAAAATAATTTTTTATTCTTCTTTTTATATTACTAAATTTACTTCTTTTTTTCTTCTTCTTCTTATGAATCATTTTCAAATATTTCATTTAGAAATTTATTATCTTTATCATATAATTTATTATAATCATGTTCTATAGATTCTTTTATTTCTTAAATTAAATTTTCAATATCAGTAATATTATTTTTTTAATTCCTTTTTTAAACCTATAAACATTGAACATTTAATTAATTTTCATTTATATATTTTCTTAAAGAATCATATATTAAATAACTTTCTATTTATATACTTTTTATAATGCAATTACAAAATACTACTTCATATTCATTTAATTTATTATTATTCGATTATTCTTATAATTATTCCATAATATATTTATTTATTTAGTATATTTTTATAAAGATATATTATTTTTTAATAAATTACATAAATAAAAAATAATATTTTTATTTTGAAAAAAAAAATAAATTATATATATATATATATATATATAAATATATATAAATGAACATTTATATATATATATATGCATTTATTTATATATATAATATTATATAATAATATTTTTTTATTGTTTTTAAAAATATTATATTAAATAGCTTTTTTTTTATTGTTATAATATTTTAATCAAAATATTTTGAATAACCAATAACATATTTTTATTTTATATCTATTTTATTTTTTAAAAAATATAAGAGAAAATATTTTAAAAGGACTTTATTAAATAATTTATAAATACAAAATATAATATAATATTCTTGTAAAATAAATTAATTAATTAAATTTTTAATTTATCAAAAATTTTCAAATAATACTTTTTATCAATTAAATTTTGTTTTCTTTATTATTTAAAATTAAATATTTATACTTATTTATTAGTATTAAATTTTTAAAAACTATAATTATAAAAAATTTCTAATCTGAAGTATAAAATTATATATTTTTAATATATAATAATAATAATAATAATGATGACCATTTATATTTAGAAATATTATTTAATTATTGAATCTATATTGTAAAAATGAATCAATTATTTTATTTTTTTTGATTAGTTTATTTTTTGGTTTTCTACTAATTAAAAATTTTAAATTTATTTATTAGTAAAATATTAAAAATTTTATAATCAAAAATTAAATTTTAATTTAGTTAAAAGATTATCAATACATAAATTATATAATATAAATTAATTGAAAAATAATTATATTAAAATACTTGTCTTAATATAGTGATATAAATTTGAAAAAACTATATAAATTAAATATTTATTTTTTCCAGTAATTAAATTCATTTATCTTTTTATAAATAGAAACATAAATAAATTATTAAAAATATTTTAAAAAATTAAAATTATTTTTCTCCATCTATTTTTTTATTTCACTATATAATTTTTATTTATATCAATTTTTATTTTGTTAATAAATATAATTTTTATTAAAAAATATAAAACATTATTATGAATGTTTTAAATATATATATATATATAAAATATCTCAAAATTAGATATAAAAAGATAATATTATTTCTTTATAATACATTTTTTTTTAAAATAGAAACTAATATTTATTAATTTTATAAAATAGCTTTTAGTGGATTATATGAATATATTTAAAGTTTTTATGCAAGAAAAATATTGTTTTGACATTTATATGTTTTCTAAATTTTTTATGTTCGTTAAAATAAAAAAATTATATTAAGAATTAGTTTTTTCTCCTATATATATAAAAAAATAGATATTTTTTTATATTAATTTGAAATAAAATAAATATTTTAATTTATTTACATATAGTATATTTATATATAATCAAATAAATATTATTTAATCAAAAAAGATATATATTATATATAAATTAAAATATTTTTAATTATTTTTATTTTAAAATAATTTCTATAAATCAAATAATTAAATTTATAAATAAAAAATGAATAAAACTTTAATATTATTATTGATTTTAATTATTTTTTCCAATGCCTTTAAATAAAGCATAAAAAATCATATATAAAAAATAAAATCTATCAAATTATTATTATAATTAAATAAAAAGGAGGTTAATGAATAAATGATTTAAAATTTTTGTAATGGTGTAAAAAAATAAGGAGTTAATTAAATTACTGAAAATATTTTTAAATAAGCAGATTTGGATAGAGATGATAATATTTAATTAGCTGAATGGGAAAGAATATTTGGTGTCTAAAAATAATAAAGTTAATAAGGATTTGAATTCAGTATAATTGATATTAATAATAATGGAAAAATTGATTAATAAGAATTTTCAGATGGAGTAAATTCTTTTTATAATAAGTAGTGTTCAGACAGACTAAAATGAAATATTATATATGTTTCTTTTTTTATAATATTTTTTTTTAATAAACATTAATAATTTTTTTCATTAAAAAATAATTATATTATTTTTAAAAAAAATAATATTTTATATGGCTTTTTATTTATTGAGGGATTATAATAAACAAAAAAATAGAATTAGAAATAATTATTTTAAATAAATACATATTTCTGAACAGTAAATAATTCAAAATTAAATTATAAAATTTTTTCAATTAAATATGTTATTTTCAATTAAATGTTATTTAAAAATATATTTAGAAAAATGACCTTTTTATAAAAATATAATTTATTTTTATGAGATTAATTATTATATTAAACGATTTAGCATAAAATAGAATTTATATTTAAAATCTATAATAGTTTTTTTTATGTTTAATACATATATATTTTAATTTTTATATTGCTTTTAATATTTATTTAAATAAAAAAAAAAACTGTTAAAATTATAAAATAATATTATATTAATATTATAAAAAAATATATATTTTTATTTTTATTTATTTATATTTATATATATATATATATATATATATATATATATTAATATTAATATTAATATTAATATTAATATTAATATTAATATTAATATTAATATTAATATTATTACGCAAAATTATATAATGTTTTTAAAAACATTATATATTTATATTTAAAATAAATTTATATAATAATAAATTTTATAAAATTAGATATTTTTTTATTTTGATATAAAATAATATCTTTAAATATTTTTTTTTTAACTGAAAATCTTTAATGAAAAAAAGATTATTATTTTTATTTTTAATATTTTCGAATGAAATTTTTATTTATATAAATAAAATATGCATTTTAAAATCATTTTTTTTAGAAATTTTTATAAAATAAAAAAATAAAATATAAATAATTTTTTTTATAAAAATATTTTAATTAAAATTTTCTTATCTTATAAATCATAATTTTAAAAATATTTATATTTATATATATATATATATTTATAAAAATTTTAGAAAATAATTTTTTTTATTAAAAAAAGATTAAATAAATATAAATATATATTTTATTTTATATATATACATAATAAATAATTTGATTTGATATAAATATAGTTATATTATATAAAAATTTAATATAATTAATAAAACCTTAACAATAAATTATTAATATTATCTCTCTTACCTTACTTCATCTTAATTAAGAGAAAAAATTTTTAAAAAATAAAATGTTAATATTGTTTATTAAATTACTTTTATTATTTTAAAATAAGATGGAGAAAATAACTCTTTGTAATTCTTTATATAAAATATGAAATATAAGCAGCTAGTAATGCTGTATAATCAAATAGATACTGATGAAAATGGAAATACTTTCTCTGATGAAGAAGTTTAGCAAATTAAAAAAAAAAATAACATTCAAAAGTAAGTACAAATAATCGTAAATTATTTTTTTAAAAAAATATTATTATTATATAAACATTAATAATATTTTTTTTCTTTTTCTTTTTTATTTTATATTTAATTTATAAAAAAATTAATAAAAAGTTTGAAATTAAATAAATTTTTATTTCTTTTCAAAAACAAATTAATAAAAAAATGAGTAAATTAATACAAAAATGATGATAAAAAATATATTATATTCTAAGAAAAAACTTTTTTTCATAATTCTATATTCAATTTTAAAATTTATACTTAAACCAAACTTTATTAAATAAATTACAAAAAAAATATTAAAAGAAAAAAAACATATGAGTATTTTTTTTTTTAATTTAAATAATAACATAATAATCAATTAAAATCATATAAAATAAAATTAATTAGATAATTAAATAAAAATAATTATATAAATTAAAAATACTTATATAAATAAAATTTATAAACAAAATGCTTGAATAAACTGATTTTTTAATAAAATGTTTTTGGATTTTTTTCTTAAATATTAATAATAATAAGTATGAATATTCCAAATTTAAATAATTATAATTTTTTAAGGATTTAATTTTACATTTATAGAATATACTTTTTTAAATATATGTTTTTATATTATAATTTAATTTTACTTTGAAATATATTATTTAAAGAAATAAAATAAAAAAATATAAATATTTATAAAAAAAATATAATTTAAAAAAAAAAAAATGATCAAAATGTTTAGTTTATTCTAAATATTAATTTTTAAATTGAATATATTAATATAAAATAAAAAAGTTTTAATTAATAATAATAATTTAACGCTAAAAATTAAGCTAAAATGAAAATTATTATTAAAAATTAAATTTAATAAAAATATTATATATTATATAATTGAAAAAAAGGAAAAATAATTTTTTAATTATAAAGTTTATTAATATTGAATATTTAAATAATTTTTAAAGAAATTTAATATGATAATTAAAAAAAAATTAAATATAATCTGAATTTGAAATTATTAAATATAAAAATTTATTTTAAAAATAAAATTATTTAATAATATTTAAATGAATAAGAAAATATAATTTAAAAAGTATAATATAAAAAGTAATAATTTTATTTTTATTTTTATTTTGTTATAATAAGGGTTTGGGTTTGGGGTTGGGGTTGGGGTTGGGGTTGGGGTTGGGGTTGGGGTTGGGGTTGGGGTTGGGGTGGGG
>NW_004087181.1:0-5800 GCF_000220395.1 Ichthyophthirius multifiliis
TAAATTTAATAAGAAAAGGAAAATAAATTACATATAGAAATTAAATCTTTAAAGAAAAAAATTGGATATAAATAAAATAAATATAAAAATGTTATTAATGATTTGAAAAACGAAGTCGAATATAAAAACAATATTAATGAATAACTAAATTTGGAGCTTAAAAGTCATTAAATTGAACTAGAAAACATCAAAAATTAGATTTCTTAAAATCAAAAGGAATAAAATTAGGAATTGGAAGTATTTTTATAAATAAAAAATGAGAAAAAATAAATGGAATTAGATATAGTTAAAAGGGAATAAGAAAACTAGACTTTAAATTAATAAAATTAATAATTTTTAAATTAAATAAATAAATTAGAAAAACAAAAAAATGAACTTTTATAATAAATTAATTCGTTAGAAAATAAAATTTTAAAAGTAATTAATATTTTTTTTTTTTTAATAAAAATAAAATAAAATATAAAAAGGAAAATTAAAATTTTGAAATATAAATAGAAAAATTAATAAATGAAAATAATTATAAAAAAAAAGAAATAAATAATTTTAAAAATTAAGAAAATTTATTACAATAAGAAAACGAAGATATTAAAAATAAATATTTAAAATTAAAAAAAAATATTAAATTTTTGAAAAACAAAAATGAATAAGTAAATATATAAATTATATGAAAAAAACAAAATAATTAAATAAATTAATTAAATATATATAAATATTAATATATATATATATATATATATATATATATATATATATATTTTTATTTTTTATATAATCTATTTTATTTTTATATATTTTTGTTATATATTTTATATGTATATAGCTCTAAAATTCAGTTTTTAATATTGAAAATTAATTAATCAATGAATAATAAGAATAAGAATATTAATTATTTTAATAATAAAAATTACAAGAAACGAAATAAAGCAAATTGAAAGTAATTTTTTTTTATAACTTTGTAATATCTATATTTTTTTATTAAATAGGTTTTAGATGACATTTAGTCATTAATTCATTCTCATAAATTATAAAGATAATATAAAAATTGAATTTTATAATTTATTTATTTAGAAATAATTATTATTATATCAAAAACACATACTTTTTACAAAAAATAAATATTAAGTATTAGTATATTCATTTTTTTAAAAAAATTAATATAAATTATCTATGTTTATGTATTTTTATTATAATCATATTATTTATTTAATAATAATAAAAAAAAAAACAAGGAAAAATTAAAAAAACTCTTAAAATTTATTTATTAATTTTTTTTTTTAAAAAAAAAAAAAAAAAACAATAATACACAAAAAATTATCTATAAATAAATAAAAATAAACTAATATCTCTTTTTTTAACATTATATTTATATTTTAACACAAAAAATAAAAAAAACTATAAATTTCTCACTTGTTTCTTAAAAAAAAATATTAATAATAATAAAAAAAATTATTAAATAATAATAACAAAAAAAAAAGATAAATTAAAACTCGTAAAAAAAAAATAAAAAAAATAAAAAAGATGTAAACATAATAAGACGAACAAGAAATAAAATAATAATAATAATAACAAATAACATCAAAAAAAGAAAATCTTCCAAATTATTAAAGTCCTATAACACGAACAAATGCTTAAAATGTTATTTACAACTTTAAAAAGCACTTATAGGAGAATTTAAGAAAGAAGAATACAAAATAACATGTAAATAAGATAATTCATTATCATTTACAGCACACATTTTTCCTAAAATATGCTGCGCCATTATTTATAAATATATACAATAAAGATACACAATAAAATTATACGAAATCTTTGACATTATATTATTAAAAATTAAAAGAAATAAATATGTAGATTTTGGGGGGTAACGAAAAAATAAAGAGTGTTTAAGTTTTGGATATTTATTTGAGAAAATTAGACGAATATTATTTATTAAATTAGTTTTTGGAAGTTTTAATATATATTTTGTTCGGGGAAAAACCAGTGGTTATTCCTATAGAATTAAACGATTAAAAAAAGAACCTTTTTTTTTACGTTTCACCTATTATTGCGTTTTTAATATTTTTCTATATACATGTAGATAATAAACCAAGTACTCTAGATGATTTAGTTATTAGAAGTGGACTTAAGTAATTATATAAAAATACAGTAATTGAAGGGGATAATGAGGAATCTGAAAATAATTCAGAGGACATTATGGAAATATAGAAATAATAGGAAGGGGAATAATATGTATAGTTTTAAGAAAAAAATGAGTTCGAAGAAGAAATGATGTTTTAAGATAATTCCTCGCATTATTCTTTATTTAAAAATTAAAATATTAATTCGAATTCAGGTAAACTTTTAGATAATTCTTAATGATTTTTTTGTTTTTACTTATTTTTTTTTATTTTTTTTTTTAAATTTGACTTTTTTTTTTAATTATAATGGGGGAAACTTTTTTTATATATAACAAAAAATATTTATTTTTAAATAAATTTTATTTATTTTTATAAAAAAGTTTATTTCAAACACTATTATTTTAATATATATACCATTACTTTTCTTTTTTTTTATTATTATTAAAATAAATATTCAATATTAAAGTATTATTATTAAAACTCTAAAAACTAATAAAAAATATATCTTTTTATATATAATTACAAATAATAAAAAAACTATATTTAAAAAATTATTTTATTATAAAAAAAAAAAGATTATAAATATATATATATATATATATATATATATATTTTTATTATTAATAAAAATGTAGATTTTTTATAATAAATAATTAAGTTTAAATATTTTAAAAAAAGAATACAACATTATTTTTATTATTATATATAAAAAAAATTATATTATTTTTTTTTTTATTATTTTATTTCCCTTATACCCCTCCCTTTTTTTATTAATAAAAAAAAAAATATAATATAAAATTTCGCCTTTCATTTAGCTTTTTAGGTTCTTTTCTTTTTTTTATCACTTTTAGGTTTTTAAGCTAAACTTCTTTTAATAATTCTAACTTCTTCAGATAAGAAAGATCTAACAATTCTATAAAAAATATATATATATATATTTAAATCTAATTATATATATATATAAATACCTAGTTCTTACACAATGGTGGCAAATATGACCTCCATAAGTTCTAGAAACAGTTTTTTATCTTCTGCTCATTGTTGATAAAGCACTAGCTCTTACATTTGCAATACCGTTTAATAATGCACCACATCCAGGCTCGGCACATTTTTAATTGACTACTACTTTTTTGACGTATTAAGCATTAATTTTTCCACCTATGTATTTTTAGGAAATTAATATTTATTTTATTTTGCTATTTATTACCAGGAGTCTTTACTTTTCTGATTTTGTTTGATCTAGTGTTATATGAACAGCGTCTTCTGTATGTAATTCTTTAAGCCATATTTTTAATTTTTTTTTGTTTAATATTTTATTTTAATTTATTTATTTATTTACTATATTTTATTTATCTTTTTTTTTGTTTTTTAATATTAATTTTTATTTGATATTAAGTTTTTTTTAGCTCTTAATATTATTTTATTAAATTATTTTAAATTATAGTTTTATTTATATAACAAAATTAATATTAATATTTTAAATAAAATTTTGTAAAATATTTTTTTATAAAGTAAATAATTAGAAAAAAAAAATATTTAAATTATTTATAAAAAAAGATTGTAAATAAAAATAAAATAAAAAAAAAAAACATAATAAAAAATATTTTAATATAAAGTATATATATTATAAAAAAAAAAAAAAATATAATTAAAGTAAAAAATGAATAATAAAGAATATATAATTTTGATATAAATAAGATAAAATAAAAACATAAATTTATAAATATATAGAAATATACATATACATAAATATAAATATATATATATATTTATATATATATTATTATATATATATTTACATATTTATACAAATATATATATTTATTAATATTAATAATTTAATTTAATTTTTTAAACTATATATTTTTTTCAATATAATCTTTATTAAATTTAATTTATTTATTATTTATTACGATTTAATAAATTGAATAAATATATATTATAATCCTTATTAATTTAAACCAAATTATAGTTAACTGTTTAATTTCTTTAAAAAAATAATAACTAGCATTTTAATTTCTCATTAAAATTTATAATTATTTGTATAAAAATATATATATTTTTATTAAACATGTTTTTGTTTAATTTACAAAAATCTTTTTTTTTATATTCTTCTTAATAGTTATTAATTTTTTACGTTTATTGCTTTATTTAATTATATATTTTTTTTACTTTCGAATAATTTATAGAATATAAGCCTTTTGCTAAAATATAAATATCTTTTGTATTGGTTTTTTTTTTTTTAAGAAAATTAGTTATTAATTTAAATTATATTTAGAATAAAAAAATGCAATTTTTTAAACTATATAATTACTTAAAAGTTTATATTATATTATTTAGCTTTTTTCTAAGAATTTTGCTTAATAATATTTTATATAAAAAATAGAAATTTATTTAATAATATATGTGAACGTTAATCATATAAATAATTATTTTATTTAATTATAAAAATAACTTCGTATTTTAAATAAAGGTTTTATTTTCGAATTTTTTTTAAAAAAAATAATAATAGAATTTGTAGTTATTATATTCTTTATTTATAAAAAAATAATTTATTTAGTTTTTAACATTTATATGATAAATTAATATTTATTTATTTGATTTTTTTCATTTAATTATTTTATTGTTTTAATTAAATTTTTTAATTTACGTTTGTTAATTATTTGTTATATTTTACGTTATTTTTATTCATTTAACTTATATTTTTATTTTAAGTTTGTCTTATATAAATATATAATTTCTTAATAATTCAATTAATAATAAACTTAATTTTAATATATTTAAATATGAACCTTTTAAATGTTAATTTCACATTAATATATTCTCGATTTTTAAAAAAAAATTACTTTAATAATTTAAATTTCAAAGAATTTTTTTCTTTTAAAAAGCTTTCTATTTATTTTATTAAATAATTTTTATTAATTTTAAAATGAAAGTTCTTTAAATTTTATCTATTTAATTTTTTTCTAATTAAAAATGTAAAAAAGAACATTTTATTTGTTCTTTATCAATATATTCTTTTATATAAAGACTAAAGACTATTTTTTTATTTTTTTATATTTAGATTAGTTTAATAAATTGTTTTATTTTATTTTATTTTTTTGAATTATGTTTAATATATTTATTTATTAGATTAAATTTTATTTTTAATATAAAATTAATCTTATATATTTTTTTTATTTTCCTTTTTATTAAATTTATATTATAAAATCTCCTTATAGACAATTTCATTAACTAATTTATAATTCTTTATTTATATAAAAAAACAATCAAAAAATTTATTTTTTATTTTGTATTTATTACTTGTATATATTATATAATAAATAATTTCTCTTAATTTAATATATAGCAATTTCTTTTAAACAAAGTCTATAAAATAAATGTATTCTGAATTTTTAAGGTTTTTAAGTTTTTGTGATATTATTGAAATTAAATTAAATTTTATTTTAATTTAAGTTTTTTGATTATTATAAAGAAATGTTTTTTTATTTATGTAAAAAAATTATTTTATTAAATTATTATTTTAGTAAAAATTTTAATATGTTTTTTAGTTATTGAAAAAATAATACATAATATATATATATATATATATATATATTATATATATATTATTAAAAATATTATAAATTATATACTAAAATATGATGTAATTAAAATAATTTTTTTAAGAAAAAGCATTAAAA
>NW_004087179.1:0-5947 GCF_000220395.1 Ichthyophthirius multifiliis
CCTTATAATAATTATATCCACTAGTCACATTTATTTTCGAATTTAGCAATTTTTTTTAGATTAAAATTTACCTTTATTTTTTGTTTTATTTTTGTTCAATAAATTAAAAAAAAAAATGATTATATTATTTATTACAATAATTTTATTATTTAAATTAATTAATTCATCAAGAGAATCTTCCTCTATATTAATCTAATTTTAAATACAATGTAAAACATTAAATATTCCTTCAAAGCAAATATATATAAACTCTTTTCTTTTCTCTTTAATTAAATAATAAGTTCTTTAAAATTTACAAGAAACAAGAAAGCCTAAGAATTTTAAAACCTTTTTTAATTTAACAAAAAACAAATTATTATTAATATTTATTTTTTTTTTCGTTAATATAAATTACTAAAGTTTAATTAGAAGATTTATTATTAATTAAACTATAAGCCAATTAAAAACAGATTTAATTAAATTAAGGACTAACAATAATTCCAATAATTCCTTCAGGCAACTTAAAAAAAACAAAAAAAAACAAACAAACTAAATGTATAAAAGAATAATCAAAAAAAAAAATATACCTGTATTAATTAATTTTCGTATTCTTCGGCTATTTTATCCACTTCATAATCATAATAAACTTTACTGTAATTATATTATATGATTTCCAAAAAGCATTCGAAATAAACTTATATATCTTTGTCATTTAAAGACTCTATTTAATTAATAAATTCATTAACAGATACTTACGCAATATAAGAAAGTCCAATATTTTAAAATTTATCAATAAAATATCTATATAAAACAAACCCTGAGATTAAATAAAAGCTATTAACATGTTAAATTATATAAATAAATGTTTAAATTCCAAGTTATGTACTATTTGATTGTTTTTTAAAGAATTTTTAAACTATATTTTCTATCAAAGTATTCGGATATTCAAAATCATTTCTCGAAATTAAAAATTTTATAATAACAGCCAATAAATTACTTATTGATTTATTTAATAAAGTATTATTTGCTTATAATTATATTTATTCTAAAAAATTAACGAAAAATTAAAATATTTCTACATATGTCTTTAATCTAAAACAAAAATCATAATTAGGAATTTCTCGTTTCCAACTTTCCTCATTTTTTATTTAAAATGCGAATTAATATGGATTAATTTCTTTCATTTATAAATATTATTATGTCTATTAGTTTATTAATTTGCTTAATAATTCACTAGTACAAAATATTACATTCTACTGAGTCGTTTCGGTTAATATTTTAAATATTTAGGGAATGTTTTATTCATTACTTATAAAATTTGTTATTTTAATTTCTGTTTATTGTTTTTGCTATTTGTTTTAGTTTATATTCATTTTATTTTTATTTTTAATTTTTTTTATAATACTTAAAAGTCTTAACAAAATAAAACTGTTTCGCAATCATTTTAATATTAATATTTTTCATAATAAATGCAAATGTTATTATTATTCATTTTTTTTTTGTTTTTTGTTTTTTTGTTTTTTTTATTATTTTATTTTTTTTTAAAAAAAAAAAAATATATCTTTTATTTATTTTAATATTTTTTTTATTTTAAATAGAAAAAAAAAAAAAAAAAAAAATTTAATTGTTTAAAAAAAAAATAATTATTTTTTTAAAAAAAAAATTATTTAAAAAAAAAAAATGTTTTTATTTTTTTCTATACTTAAATATTATTATTTTGTTTTTTTTTAAAAAAAAAATCAAAAAATATAAATATTTCATTATTATTTCTTACTAAAATTATTATTATAATCCACACTATTATTTACACCAATTAAAGATTTTCTTATTGTTTATTAATAATCTTTCAGTTTATCAAAAACATCGTTTCCTTCATCAATTAAGTTTTCATTTTTTTATAAAAAATACTAAGAAAATATATCATACAAATACTTACTTCCATTAAAACCAGGGTTATTTAAAAATATAAACAATATAGTTTTCAAAAAGTAATATTTTGGTAAAAAACGTAAAATTTAATATAATAAAGGGTCAAAAGTAGTCAAAAAACCATAAGTAATCCAATAAGTTAAAAGCTATTTATCTAATAAAGTTGAATATTTTTAATTCAAAGACTAATAAGTTATATAGGCAGGATAAAAAAATCCAAAAATATTACATATTAATATTGATTGTATATTTAAAAGTTAAAAAAATAATAAAAGAATTGCAAAACAGAATAAAAACTCACTCGGTTTCATACCTGTTTTTTAGGAAAAAAAATCAAGTCTTCTAATTTTGTCAAATTCTTAAAGTTTAAAGAATTAAATGACATAATCTAAATTTTAATTAATCATATTTTTATTTATTTATTTATTTATTAAAAAAATATTTTAAAATAAAATAAATATATATATTTATATATATTTATATATATTTATTATTTATTTTTCATATAATTTTATAAAAATACTGCAATAATTAAAATTCTTACAACTCTCTTCTTTTTATTTATAGTATAAAGTTTTTTCTAATTGAATTTCTTTTTTTATCATATATATTTTTTTTTTTATAATACAATTAAAACTTATAAATTTTTTATAACAATGGATATTTTATTTTTTTTCTAAAATTTTTATGATATATACATTTATTTATTTGAAATCATTAAAATATAAAAAATGTATTGATAGAATTTTAATATTAAAAAAAAAGGAAAAAACAATATATATATAATATACTTTAAAAAATAAAAATTTTAATACATGAAATCTATTATAAATAACAATATATATAAAAAATACCCCATAAATATTCTTTTTTATAAAAACTAAGAAACCCAAGAAGTTCACAATGTTTAAATTCCCAAAAAGGAATTTATATTTTGCCATTACTTTATTAGAAACATAACAAAATAACTCATTTCGACTTTATATGTTAGCAATAAATAAATAAAATATATTTTCATATATATCATTTATACGGAAATAATATAATAATAAAAATATAAAATTAACATACATATTATTTATTTAAAAAACATCACCAAAAATACTATAACTAATATCTAGATTTTTCTTTTTTTTACTAAACCAAATTAATTAAAATAATAAACATTTTTATTTTCTATCCAAAATAAGTCACTTTTTACTTATATGATCAATTCTATATGAAAAAAAAAAGATAATCTAAGTGTTAAAAATAGTTCATATTATTATCCAAAAATTATAGTTCATATAAATATCTAAAAATAGAAGAAGTCTAGAGAAGCTTATATATTTTTCTTAAAAAAATAATAAATAATAAGCTTAAATTACCTTAATTAAGGACAATATATGAACCCAAAATCAGTCTAATACGAACAAAGAAGGTTTTTTTTTTGTTCCAAAAAGAGCTTAAAGGAAGGAATCCACTAAAACAAATTAAAGAAATTAAAGAGTCTGCTTTTAATTTAATAATAAGAAGTACTTTTTAAGCAAAATATGAAGATTTTTTTCAATTATCTCTCCATTTAAAAAGATTTCCTTGAAAAAAAGCCTTAAATTAAGAAAAAATACTTAAAAAATATTTAAAAAAACTACATAAAAAATACTTAAAAAAACTACATAAAAAATACTTAAAAAAACTACATAAAAAATACTTAAAAAAAATAAAATAGGATTTCTATATATAAATTTAACAAAAAAAGACTACTTTTTATCAAAAAAAAAAAAAAAAACTAAAAACAAAATTATAAATACTTTAACTTAGTTCTCAATTATTATTCTAAATTAACTAACAAATGAAAAAATAGATTTCTAATCTGAAATTAAACCAAAAAAAAAGCAAATAAAGATTATAAATGTATATAATTATAATATATATTCTATTAATTTATATATATATTTTTTTAAACAAAAAAACAAAGCCTAAAATACATAAATCAATTATTATTTAGTCTTTATTATTCCTATTCGTTTAATTCATATTTATTATATTTGTAATACTTATGGTTTCTGATAATATAAAGTCCCAATATTAAAGAAATGACAATACTAAATATATTTTATACAATAAAAACCCAACTATAAGGCGACTAATAATTTTAAAGAGACAATTAGTTACTCTAATTACAGTCTTAATCTTCAAAAACTAAGATTTAAGCTTTATTTTAATTAAAGCTTATATGTTTATTTTATAGGAAATAATTTCCTATAATAGTTTGATTATTTGTTATATTATCATTTATGTTTTTATAGCTTAAACATATTTTGTAAATACTTTTCTATATTTTTTTTTGTTATTATATATAATTAATAATATACTTCTTCGAAATCTAAATTTTCATTCTCGCAAATAAAAAATGGAAAATTTTCGAAAATTAAACTATTTCCTCTTTCGTCTTAAGCCATAATTTAAATTTTCGGTATTTTTTTCATTAAAAAACTAAATTATTTATATTCCATTTATATAAATTTTTTTTTCTTTATATTTTTTTTTTTTTTTATAACAAAAATAAATTAAATGAAAAATATCAATTTATTTTATACAAAAAAAAGCAAATCTTTAATACCTTAACTAGGTTACTCTAATAACTAAAGAATAAACTAAGAAATCTCTTGGGCTAATACGAAATATAAAAAAGGTTAATCATATGAAAAACTTGCTTTATAAGGTAAATCAATATTAATATTATTAAATGAAACAGC
Source organism: Ichthyophthirius multifiliis (assembly GCF_000220395.1). Classification (NCBI taxonomy): domain Eukaryota; phylum Ciliophora; class Oligohymenophorea; order Hymenostomatida; genus Ichthyophthirius; species Ichthyophthirius multifiliis. The sequence goes on from NW_004087179.1 coordinate 4,647, forward strand.
ATTTGTTTATATTTAATACTTATATAAATTAGTTTAGTAAAACTTAAAATAAAATTCTTCATTTTCTTATAATTAATTATTCCCGAAAAAAATGTTGCCTTTATGTTTACTAACACACATTCCTTTATATTTATTTTTTAAGTAAAAAAAAAGCCAAAAATAAAAAATATATACCAAATGATAATTCATATAAATATTTTTCTTTAAATAAATTATATAAAAAATACATTCCATATGTTTCCTAATTGTCTGGTGTTCCTAATCCAATAAGATTTATATTTTCGTTTCTCAAAAAACACACATGGTGTATATTTATCATATTTTAATTATATTAAAATACTTTTTCTCCTAATAAGCAAACCTTATTCTCTATTTCGAATCCACAGTATTTATTTTCAAATTTAAAAGCGATATTTTAAGGACATTTTTCCTTATTTTCATATAAAAATATTCCGTTTTTTCTATATTATTTTAATATGACGTTAATTATTCGAATTCTTCTTAATTTATACTTTATATAAGTAATGTATTATTTAATGATATTGTAAAGTTTTTCTTTTAATTTTTTGTGTTTTCTAATTATAAAAAATATGCTTCATGGCCAAAATATTCATTATTTATATTAGATAACTTTGGATAGAAATTAAATGAGAAAAAAACATGAAATATTGAACAAAAAAAAAGACTAAATTTTTTATCATAATTCTATTATTATTTTTTTTTTTATATATATAAAATATTTTATAATTTTTATGATGATTTTTTTTTTATTTTATTTAAAATGATAATACAAAAAAATTAAATTATCATTTATTGTTATTGTATTATAGGAATTAATGTCAAAAAACATATTATAATTATTTATTATAAAAATCAAAATATTTTCATTATATATATATAATATTTTGATATTTTTTTTTTCAAATGTCAATTTCATATAAAAATATTAATTTATTTATTAGATAAAAAATAAATATAATATTAATTTTAAATTTTATATTTATTTATTACTATTAAAGATATAATTATGTTTAATTCTCAAATTTATTTGAAATATATTATCTACTTAACAAAAAAGTTAGATAAATCTTATTTAATATAGAAAAGAAGAAAAAAAAATGATATACTTTTTATAAATTATATATTAAATATTTTAATATTAAACTTTTTAATAAATTTATATATAAAATTTATTAAGTTAAAAAAAAATAACCCGCGATTATTTATTACTTAACTTTATTTAATAAAATAAAATATATATGTTTATTTTAAATAAAAATAAAAAAAATTAAATTAAATTT
>NW_004087179.1:6319-10216 GCF_000220395.1 Ichthyophthirius multifiliis
TTTTAGGTAAAAAAAAAAATACCCCCGGGTTTTTTTTTTCTTAACCTTTTTTTAAAAAAAAAAAAATTTTTGTTTTTTTTTTAAAAAAAAAAAAAAAAAATAAATTAAATTTAAATTAATTTTTTTTTTTTTTTTTTAAAAAAAAAAAAAAAAAAAATGGAAATTCAAAATAAATATTTTAAATTAAATTTTTTAAAAAAAAAAAAAAAAAAAAACATCAAACAATAAAATAATAATCCAAAAAAAAAAAAAAAAAAAATATAATTTTTTATAATATTAAAAAAATTAATAATAAAAAAATGTCACAAAGTTATTTAAATTTTCTCTAATTTTCTCCTTTATAAGACATAACCCAAAACCTAGCTTAATCATTTGAAATTCGATCATAAAAAATAAAGAACTATTTATATCCATAGACATCCTAATAAAAAAGTCTCCAAAAAATACGTATGAATACATCTTAGAAATTGTTTTCGAATATATCATTAAGTCCATATGAAATATAAGAGTAAAAAAACAAAAATAACTCTGAAAATAATCAAATATAAAAAGGACAAACAAAAACGAAATAATAGAAATATCTGATTTTAATATAAATACAGAAGAAAATATAAAAAAACATAATATAAATTTCAAACTCCTCTAAAATAAGATGAGGAGGAAGAGAACCTAAAAATAAGCGAAATTTCTACAATAGTAAATGACCAAAAATACGAGAAATTAGAAAATTCCTAAAAATCCGAAAAATAAAATAACTCCCAAAAAAGAAAATTATAAAACTTAAAAAACCCAAGAAAAACTTCAAAAATCTCCCCAAACAAATAAAATAAGCTTAAATGAACTAAACACTTCCTAATTAATTCGAAAAGTAGAATTTTGTAAATGTAAAAAGTCCCGATGTTTATAATTATACTGCGAGTGTTTCGTTAATGGTATTTTCTGTAACAAAAGCTGTATATGTACAAATTGCGGGAATACCGAAAATAACAAAAAATAAATAGAAAGTGCTAAATAAGAAGCCAAAATGAGAAATCCAGACGCTTTTTCCTAAAAATTTTTAGTCGTAAAATAAAATTAATATGAAGGTATTGTTTCTCATAAAAAAGGATGTAATTGTACAAAAACTTAGTGTACAAAAAAATACTGTGAGTGTTTTAATGCAGGTATTAAATGTACTGAAAATTGTAAATGTGAGAATTGTGAAAATTATAAGGACGAATAAAACATTCCTTATATAATAAATAAAAAGATTAAATTAAAATGAAATACAAAAAAAAATTAATATTATATAATGTTTTTTAGTTTATTTTACTTTCCTTTTTTTTTGTTTTGTTTTTTCTTATATATATATTAATGTATATTAAAATAACAATTATAATCAATATCAATTTTTTAATATTATTATATAACTTTTCTCCTTTTTTATATTAAAATAACAAAATATAGTCAATATCAATTTTTTAATATTATTATATAACTTTTCTCTTTTTTTATATTAAAATAACAAAAAAAATATAATCAATATCAATTTTATAATATTATTATATAACTTTTCTCCTTTTTTATATTAAAATAACAAAAAAATTATATTCAATTATAAAACTTTTCTCCTTTTTTATATTAAAATAACAAAATATAGTCAATATCAATTTTTTAATATTATTATATAACTTTTCTCCTTTTTCCTTTTATTTATTTATTTCCATCCCTCCCCCCCCCCCCCTCCATAAAACAAAATAAACAAAATAATCAATTTTATTCACCAAAATCTTCACTTTCAACACCTGAGACTTCCGGTACATAGTGCATAATCATTTTTTCGATTCCATTTTTTAATGTAACTTATGAACTAGGACATCCACTACATGATCCCATCATACTTAAAATTACTATTCCTGAATCTTCATTGAATCTCTTAAAAATGATATCGCCTCCATCATCTTATACCATAGGTCTTATTCTTGTATCAATGATTTCTTTTATCATTTATACAACTTCAGAATCTTCTTCTTTGATAGTATCTGAATTTGGTTATGAATCTAGTAATAGTGGCTCTTTCTTTTCTTCAAAATGCTATTTTATTAATTTTATAACTTCTTCTTTTAAGTTATCCCATTAAGATTCTTCGGTTTTAGAAATAGATATATAATCTTTCGCATAAAAAACTCTATTTATACCTTTTATATTAAATAATCTTTCCGCTAAAGGGGATATTGATGCATATTTTTGATTCACAATATCTAATGTGGATCCATCCTACATTACAGTTTGACCCTAAGGCATGAATTTTAAAAAATTTGGATTTGGAGTAGATTATGCTTTTACATTTATATTTCTAATAATTATATATTGTAAATTTATGGGAAATTTATTTAGTTTGGTAAACATTTTGTTTTTTTTGTATTTAATAAAAAAAAAATATTTATAATTATAATTTTCTATAAAAAAATATTTATTAAAAAAAAATAATATAAAAAGATTAAAAAAAAAAATTATTAATAAAAAAATCAAACTTAAATAACAAATATCAATAAAATAATAATGTCTAATAATTATTATTCTTAAAAAAAATATATAAAAAAAACTAAATAAAAAAAAAATATAAAATAAATTATTAAAAATATTCAAAATAAGATAATATAAAATGAATAAAAAAAAATAATAAAAATATATTTAGAAAATATAATAAATAAAAAAAATAAGTTATAAGGTAAAAATATATAAATAATTTATATATATATATAAATTTTTAAATTAATATATTTATATATTTATATACTTTTATATTATTTATATAATTTATATATTTAAATATTTATATAATTTATATTTATTCATTTGTATATTATATTTATATATTTTTTATCATAATTTTTTTATATTTTTTATTTATTTTTTAGGATATTTTATTTAATATTTACTTTTTTTTTTAATTTAATTAATTTTATTTTATTTATTTTTTTCATAAAATTTTAATGCTTTATTGTTTTTTTTTTATAAATATTAAATTTTTTTATTTTATTTCAAATATTATTTATATCTTTTTTTATTTATAATTAAAAATTCTGATATTTATGTTTTTTAATATACATTTTTTATATTCTTTAACATTATTTTCTAAATCTAATAATCCTATACTACTTTATATTTTTTTTCTTAATAATAAAATTATTTTTTATTTATCTTTTTTATTTATTTATAATAGAAATTTTACATTTTTCATTGATAAAAATAAAATTCAAATATACAAACAAATTTTTTATTACAAAATTTATATTAATATTTTATTTTTTTGTATAACTTTAATAAAACTAATTATTATATATATATTTATATAAATTATTTTTTATAATTAAACTAAATATAAATATATTTTTTTATAAATCTTGCATTTATATATTTTTCTTTTCATCATTATTATTATTATTTTTGATTTTTCTAAATTTCAATCTTCTTTGAAACTGCTTAATTTATAATAATTTCCAAAGCCGCATTTTCAACTGTAGAAAAACCTGCAATAACTAAAAAGAAAAGTTAAAAAAAAAACATATAAAAAAATATATTTATAATAAAAACATATATACTTTCATCTTTATAAAAATTCGAAAATCCTTCTCCGTAATTTGGTATAATAATATCGGCATGTTATTTAGACTTAATAATAAAATTTAATAAAATAAAAATAAAAAAAATAACTCTTAAAGTATATTTTTCAAATCCTGATTTATTAAATTTCAAATATTTTTCCACAACATCGCCCAGATCTTTTTTTCTAATACAAACTTCTTTATAAACTGTAAAAAATATATATATTTAATCCAAATATTTTTTTTTATATATATATATATATATATATATATATATATATATATATAATATATATATATTATTACTTCT
>NW_004087177.1:0-4907 GCF_000220395.1 Ichthyophthirius multifiliis
TATTTATATATATTATATATACCTTAAAAGATCATTTATTTAAATTTCTTCAACCCAATCTTCATAAGTTTATTTAATGAAATCATTAACTACAATTTTATTTTCTTCTAATTTATCAAGAATTTCCATTTTGACATGAGAACAATTTAATTTTTTAATTTTTACACTTTCAATGTTTTTGCATGAGAAATTCAAATTTCTCAATTAATATCTTACATCAGGGAAATTAAAAAACTCTACTAAAAATTATTGACTTGACACATCATCGAATCTTTCATTAAATCTAAAAGATTTAATTGTAAAATTATTTAATCCCCTAAAAATTTTATTTATTTTTATTTAAATTTTTGTATTTGTTTTTTTCTTTTTACCATTTTTATAAATATTCAGTTAGTTTTTTATCGTTTAATAGATCATTTTATAGAGGTGTAAATATTATTGATTATTATTAATTTTAAGCTGATTCTTCTTATATAGATGTACTTTCTTGAATTTCCATTTTATAAATTTGTATTATTTTTATTTTATATTTTTTTTATATTTTAAAATTTAAAAAAAAAAAAAAATTATATAAAGAAATATAGAAAAGTCTAAAATATTAATATAATTATATATACGATATATATTAATATATATATATATATATATATATTAATATATTATTTTAATATTATTTGTATTAAACATTATTTTTAAACTATTATAGTATTTCTTTTTATATTATTTGCTTTTGATATATTTACAAGATTCTATATATAAAGTTTAAATGTATTTATCTTTTTAAAAAATTTGGAAATTTTAATCGAAAAGTAAAGTTTCAAATAAATTCAAAAGTAACTAAGTTGCTTATTTTGTATATAAATTATACGATTTTAAAAATATTTTTAAATTATTTCCAATCCTTAAATTTTATTTTTTTAATTTTATTTTCTTCTCTTATTATAAAAACCTGTTTTTCAATTTTTCATTATAAAATAATGTATTTGTAGTATTTTTTTATTATTTCGAAAACTTTTTAGGTATAAAATAAATAAACAGACATATAATCATATTAAAGTTAAAATTTTATTTATTTCTTAAAATGTTTCACAAGATTTTTCATATAAAATCAAATTATAAGACCATAACATAATAATATTAGTGTTTTTATTTGATATGATTTCTTTTTTTAGATTAGAAACTCAAGTATTTATTAAAGGAGAATTTTCATATATCTAGATTCAATAATTATCCGTATTAAAATTTTTGATTTCCTATCAAAAACAAAATTCAGATGTTTATTAAAAATATTTACAAAATAAAAATTAAGTATTATTTCCTATATTTTCAATTACTTAATGTAGATTACCAAATATTTAAGTTTAAGTTTTTGTTAAAATATAATAAATAATCTATAAAACATATAAATAGATTATAAAACATATAAATAGATTATATTCTATATATTCGTATCAAAAAACGCTTATATAAATTCTTGAATTGGAAATCTTTTAATTTTATATAATAAAATACAAAATGATGTAATTATTTATTATTATTATTCATTTTTATATTATATTATAAATAAACCATTTTAATATTAAAATAAATCTGATACATATTGTAATATGATAAATATATTTTATTTTAATTATATAAACTCATTATATTAATATATTTATTAAATAAATATTATTCAAAAAAAAATTTATTTCAAAATATTAAAAAGTTTTTAAAAATATAATCTAAATCTTATATATCAATAGGTTTTATCAATATAGATTTTATATTAGGTGCTTTAAAATCTAAATTGTCATATCCAGTGCATAAAATAATAGGAATTTAAGTATCTATTTAAAATATTTATTGAGAAGTTTCATCTCCATTTAATTCTAACATTTCAAAATCTATAAATATAGCATCAAATTTAATATTTTTGTTATTTTTAATAAATTGTAAGCATTTTTCTCCTGAAAACTAATGATAAAATTAAATATTTTTATTTTTGAGAACTTTTTTAATAAGGATTTCCAAAATTTAATTATTTAAAGGATAATCATCCACTAATAAAAAATTTAATTTACATTTGATTATATCAGAATTTATATCCGTGCTAAAATAAAAGGAAATATTTTCACAAGCAAAAATACTTTAATTATTAATTTAATTTATTTAAGTTTCATTATCTGAATCAGATAAATCTTCCTATTTCCTAATATATATAGTTTATTAATGTTTTAGTATATGAAATTCATTTTTTTCACAATAATTATATATAACAAATGAAAACTCAGACCCTTATCCATAATCTTAAACTTTTAAACCATAAATTTCCTAATTTTATTTTTACAAATCTTGTGGAATCAAATTATTTGCCAGATTATTACTTATTACTAATCCCAAACCAACTCCTTGAGGATTCATTTCTCTATTATCTTATATTTTTTCGAAAACTTTAAAAAGCTTTTCCTTTTGTTCTTATTTAATACCTATTCCTGTATCCCTTACATAGATTTATATATGTCCTTATAAACGTAGTTCTTTAATTCCTACATATATATTCCCTTAAAATGTGTATTTTATAGCATTACTTATTAAGTTTATTAATATTTGCCTAATTCTATATTAATCGGAATTAAAAATTTCAGGAATAAAACCTTCCTTTTCTAAAAAAATGTTATTATGTTTTAAATTAGCAGTTATTTACATTAATTAGATAACTTCTTATATTGTTTAAATTATTTTAAATTGCTATATTGAAAGTTGAAATTTACCTGCTTTTATCTAAGACATGTCTAATAAATCTGTTAATAAGTTTTTTAAAGTTTCGGAACTAGCTAATGCTGTTTATAAGCTTTCATTTTATATATTACTCTTTTTTTTTTTTTTTCAATTATATATTAATATTATTTTTTTACATTTTTTAAATTGTATAGCATTTAAATTATACATGTTAATGGATTTTTTATTTCATGAGAAACTTAACTTAACATAAGTGATTAATTTTTGTTGATGTTTTTCAAAACCTTTATTTAATTAAAACTTGTAATATCATTAAAATAAAACAAAAAGTAATATTTATTATTTATATTCATTTTATTAAGAATAACTTCATATATTTTACTTTTTTTTTTATGTTCTTATTTTTATTCTTTTTCATTTCCATTTAGTGAAATATCTTTTTTATAATTATGCTTTTTTGATTTAGCATCTCTTATTTTAACAATTATTTTATAAGAAAAGTCCAAACTACTATCAGAATCTTTTTAAATATTCACTATCTATTATTAAGAACTATTAAAATAATCTCTTTGAGCAAATACATCAGTTTATTTATTAATAATTTTACATACTAAACTTTAATAAAGAAGATAAACATTTTCATGATTGCATAATATAATTTTATCTTTTTAACAAAAAATATTATTTTAAGTTTAAAGTAGCATAGAACAATATAAATTCGAACTGCTACTTTAAGCTTAAGAAATTAGATTTTAATTTAAGCTAGTATCTTAATTAATATTTTTTATAGTGGGTTAATTTTTGGTAATATTTTTTATAATATCATTATTTAATAAATCTGATTATAGTGTAGAAGGAATTATATCATATGTAGTTATATCTTGTTTATTTTTTATTGAATTTTGGGACATACAATTTTTTAAGTTTTGAAAAATTTATTTTATTGTTAATTGTTTTAAATTAAACATTTCTTCAAAAATTTAGTTTTTGAATATAATATTTTGTTCAATCTTTTTTTTAAAAAAAAAAAAAAAAACTAAAATATAATTTTTTTTATTTACGTCTATAACTAAACATCCATTTGGGATTTTTTCAAGAAATATTTTATGTAAATCACATTATTCATAATTAAAAAAAGATTAATAACTACTTTTTTTTATTTAAATAGAGTTTTTTCTTTTAAACTTTTGAGATTTTTCTTAGGATTCTTTTACATTTAATTCATTTTTTATTAAATTTTTGCTCTTAAATTATTGTTAATTGTATTTTATGGAAGATATTTATTATTATTAAATTAATTATATATTTTGTCTATTAGTAATATGTGAATACTTTAAATTAATAATAATCATTGCAAAAATAAAAAAATAATAGCTTATATATACACAACATAAATTAATTTATAAACGAAATTATTTGAATTACTTTATTTATTTTCTATAAAAATATGATACAAGACCCTTTAAATAATTTGTTGTATACAATACTAACCTAAAATAATCAAATCACATGTTTTATTATTTTAAAAAATTAAATTTATTATATTTAATATAGTCAAAGAAATATCGTTAGAACACTCAATTTATTCATAATTTATATCAAATAAAATTATATTATTTAAAACTAATAATATAAGAATCAACTAGTTTAAATAAACTTCTAAATACACTTTAATTTAAAAAAATAGAAGTTTGATAAATTCACAACATTTAATATTTTTAATTTTTTTAAATAATCATATTTTTATAATTATTTGCATGTTATTATTGATGTCCAAATAATTATATAGGCAAATTTTATTTTTTCGAAAGTCAGTTAATTAAATAAGCAATTTTATATACTATTTATTTTTATTATTTACACTATAATTAAATGGAATAATAAAAGCCATTAAATGTTTTTATTAAATAGAATTTAAAATTTAGCATTTATATTATTATTAAATAAAAATTAGAAATATAAATTATCATTAATATAAATAAAATATATAATAAAATAAATTATATATATATATATATATATATATATTATTTTTTATTTTTAATTACATAAATAAATAATAAGACAATAAGAATATTGAAAAATATTAAAATATGATTAGTTCTTATTTTTTTTTATATATTTTTAAAAGCTTTTATTTAATTTTATAAAAATAAATTAAACACTTATTGTTTATATTTTAATAT
>NW_004087177.1:5266-17364 GCF_000220395.1 Ichthyophthirius multifiliis
TTAATTCATTTGATAATAAAATATTTATAATGAAAAATTATTATATATAATTTATTAGATATATATAATTTTTTTAATATATATTTATAAAGTTTTATAAATCATATTATATTTATTTATAAAATGTATATTCGATATTATATATATTTTTATTTTTATTGTAAATTTTTCAATCATTTTTATATATAAAAAAATATATATATATATCTAAAATTAATATTAAGTTATATAAAAAGTAATTTAATATATCAATTATTTGATAAAGAATTTAATTATAAAAATAATATAGGTAATAATGTGATTTTTAAAGATGAAGATTAAAATTTATGTAAATAGATAAATATATTTATGTATAAATTATGACAAATATGTTTAAAATACTCTCCTAAAAAAAAACCAAATTTTTTTAATTTAAATTTTTTTTTTTCTAAAAAAAATAATATAGAATCTTAATAATATATTAAAATTTAAGATAATTATTTTAAATATTAGAAAAATAAAAATTACGATACTAATTATAATTTTTTAAAAAATCTTAAAAATAATTTATTACGAAACTAAAATTAAAAATGCAAATTTAAATAAAAAAATAATTAATAAAATAAAATGTTATACCTTTTTAATATAAAGAAAATAAAAATTATAAAAAATTATCTGAAATTAATTGATATACTCAACTATAATAATATTAATAAATTTTTAGAATTATAAAAATATGAAAAAAATCAATGTTTTAAATTCGTTTTTTCCAACAAATATTATTTATTAATATTTGATTTTATAAATTTTAATTTAATATATTTATTTATTAGTTTTTATTTAATAAATATTTTCTATTTATATCATTTTTATCAATTTTTTATGATTCAAGCCAAAAAAAAGTTTTATTTAGAAAAAAAAAAAAATATTATGGCTTTTTATGTTCTTTTTTTAAAAAAAGAAGCAATAATTAATTTTATTAAATTTTATATTTTTGATATAACTCTTTAAAAAATATTAGAGAAAAAAATGAAAATAATAATGTTTAAAAATAAGATATGTATATAAAATTATGAAAAAATATTATTTAATTTTATGAAACAAATATATATTTATATTTTATAAAAAAAAAGATAAATAAATATATTTATTATATATTAAATTTTAATATTTCTTATTATTTTCTAAATAAATTTGTATAAAATAATATAAAAAACTTAATAAATATCTATATAATAATTTAAAGAAGAAATAAATTTTAAAATTAAATAAATTAAAGTGTATAAGTACTAATAAATATAATTGTATATATATACATCAATATATAAAATATATCTAAAACTTTATGAAATTTTCAAATGATTTCGAAAATAATTTTAATTAAATTAATAAATTTAACATATTAAATTAATTTATTATTATTATTATTTTTTTTAAAAAAAAAAACAGAATAGAACTATCAGAAACAAATAATATATTGTTTTTAGTTAAAAACTATTATTAATTAGTTATTTTTTAAAATAATTTTATATATCTATTATTTTTATTCTATAATGTTTTTTTAATAAAATAAAAAAAATCAAATAAATAAACTTTTTAAATATTATTCATATTTTATTTATTTAATTGATTAAAATAAATTAACTAATTAAAAGATAAAAATTTATATTAAAATAAAATATTTTTTTTTAATTTTGAATTATGTATTATGATAAATAAATTTTTATTAATTTATTTAAGTTTATATTTTATATTTATATTTATTGTTTTTAATAGTCTAAAAATCATATTAAAGGTTAAATTATATATTATATTTTATAAAATATATATAACTCATAATAATTTTTTATTATTTTTATCATTATTTTCAATAAATCTTTTTTATTAACTATTTTAATTAATTCAGCAATATTTTATGGTAGCAAACTTAAATATTTGTCTTATAAATTACCAAGATAAATTTAATTATCTTAAAATCCTTAAATTAATTATCTATAATAATAAAATATATGTATCTTAATTAATAAAAAGATTATAATTTTTTATTAAAAATAATAGTATATATATTATTTTTTTACTATTTTAATTTAATATCATAAGCGAATTCGGAAATGAGTTTTAAATAATTAATATAATTTAGGCTTTTTTCTTTTTCATTTTCAAACTTTTATTCTAACATTTTAGGAATACATTTAATACCTAATTTAACAATATTTCTTTTTATGTTTCTTTTGCTGATTCTCGGCTTATTAACATTATTAAAAATACTGATTATTTATTCGAAATCAAACTTATCGATATTTTCCTCTATATAAGGTAAAATAATTTCATAGAAATAATTATTATACTTTCTTTTTTTTATATAATAAAAATGAAAGAAAATTTATAAAAAGTGTATACTTTAAATTTTTATCAGATCTTTTTAAATATTATTTTTTATTTTATTCATAATCTGCTTATAACTCATTACAAAGCATAGAATGTGCATAAGAATAAGTAACAATATCATATATAGAGGTTTGTCTATATTTATTAATAAAATTAGTTAATAAAATTGTAAAAAGATCTTTCTTGACAATATTCAAATGACAAAAAGATAATAAAATTATATTTCCATCGCTAGGATGAAGGTCATCTTTTTTATTTTTTTTAAAAAAAGATTAAATATTATTTATTTCTCTATAGTTTTTTCGTTTACCTATTTAATCATATTTATGTTTCTATATTTATTTTGTTCCAATAATTTGCAAATTTTATTCTTTTTTTCTAATAATAATTTCTTTTATTATTTAAACTCTATTTAAAAATTTTTTATTGATTCAGGATCTGTAGAAACACTAATTTCATCCAAAAATTCATCATTATAATCTTCACTTTCACATTTATAGTTTTATTCTATATTTTGACCTTAATTATCATTTAAAATTTAATTTTGTTCATTAATATTTGATTCCAGTTATTAAATATTTTCATCTTTAAATATATTTAATATATTTGCTTTTTCTTATTCTAATTTTTCTTAATTAATATATTTGGAAAGAACAGACTCTCCATCATAAATATCTTATTTTCTATAATAATTCCACTTTAATTCTTTAAAGAATTTGCTTTCAATAAAACTTAATAGAAGATTATTTTGATAATTCATACTGCAAACATCTAATAATAGCCTTATAATATCATCATATTTTAACTAATCTTCTAAATCTAACAAACGATAAGACAAAGCATCTAAAACATCATAATTTTTCCTTAAATATTTTTAATAACAGGCAAAAATTAATTATATAGACTATTTTTTATTTATATTTATATTTTTATAAATAATAAATAACTTTTAAATCAAACTTTTTTGAATTTCTAAATATAGATTTTTCAATAAATTCTTAAAACTTAATGTTTTTATAATCAAAATGAGCATAATAATAGAAAAGTTTTGATAAATCCATAGGATTTAATTTTTTCTAAGATATTTTTTTATTATTTAAAAAGTTTTTTTTATTTACGTTTTCTTACAATATATCTGATACGAAATTAAAATATTCTTCATTTTTTTCATTTTGTTTTAATTAATTAAACACTATATATGTGATTATTTAAGTATTGTATATCCACTTATTTTATAATTATAAGTCTGTTATTTGCTAAATATACCCTTAATTATAATACTCTATTTTTAATATATTATCTGTGATATTTATAATCATATCTTGATTCATGTATTGTATATTTTCATTGAAAAAATCGACTATTTCCTTAATTTAATTTATATGTTTTAATTCATTTATTTTGTTATTCGTTTCATATAGTTAAATGAATTACTTAAACATTGCATTATAATTAAATAAATTCATTTATTCTTTATAATATTCATATATTTCTTGTAGTCTATCTATTTCAGTACATGATATTGTATATTAATGAATTTTATTTTATATTGCTTTAAACTCTAATAATAATTTTTGTTTTTCCATAAAAATTTATTATTCGCTTTCATCTAAATAATCAAATTATAAATTTCGCGAATTTTTTTATTTTAATTTTAAAGGCTACTAACGCATGAAAAATTTTATTGAAAAAAAAAATTGAGTTTACTTTTAAAATTTTTTTAAAGAGAACATTTTTTTATTATTATTATTTTAATTTTAGATATATATATTTATCAATTAATAATTTTATAAAAAGAAAAATTAAAATATATAAATGTAAATGTGGGTATACTATAAAAAATAAACAATTCTTTTATAAAAAATATCAGTTTTCCTTTTCAATAACATCAGAGTCGAAATTTTAAAACATTACCTTAAAAAAAAAAATCTATAAAATTTATATTTTATATTTACATCAAACTCTACAATTATTTATCCATTTGATTATCCTAAAATGGAGTCCTTATCTTCATGATATTTAACAAAATCTAAATTTGATAAGCGTGCTTGGTTTCCTAAGAATATTTATTGATTTCCATATTACCAATTTCCTAAAGGTGACCAAGTATTAATTTTTATTTTATGAAATCCTTAATGATTTGGGAAATTCATGATTCCATAGGAAACTTAACATAAATATTATAATATAAAAATAATTAAAATAAAATACCTATATCTATTTTATTATGATAATCTACATTCCAAACTTTAAATATTGCTTTTGGCCTAAAAAATTATTATAAAACTAAAAAATAAAAAATATTAACCAGCCATTAACTGTACTAGTTTCAAATTCAAAATCAAATGGATGACTCCATAAGAATAAATTATTTTGCTATTTTTGTTTTAAAAAAAGATAGTTTATTTTACACTTTTATATAAAAAATGTACATCTGCATATGCTGTTTAAGTTTAAATGCTTTCTATTAAATTTTATTGTATTATTTAAGGTTGTTGTAAACAATTTTTAAGTTTCCATTTAGGACCTATTTCTATTACCATTTCACAAAATAAGCCATTAGAGTTATCAAAGTTTACTCCTCCTACAATTTAGCCAAAGAAAAATGCTTTTGGATTATCATTTTTTTAAAATATGTTTTATTGTTATTATTGGATTTATTCTCCGTTGATTTCTTATTATTATTAAAAATTTTACGGCGTTCTATACATTAAATATTATATTTATTTTTTATTTTTAAAATATTAATAAATATAAATGTTATTTTTTTAAAAAAAAAAATATGTATATTAATTTTTAAAAATTTCTATTTTCTTGTTTTAAAGTTCCTTTTTAAATTGTGTATTTTCTTTTTATAAATTAATTATATTGGATTGTTATTATAATATTAAATTTTTAATTTTTTTAAACTTTTTTATTAAAAAAATTAAATATAATTATTTATTTTGGTACTTAATCAAAAAAAAAAAAAAAGAAAAAAAAAAAAAAAAAATTGTTAAACTATTATAATATTATAATATAAAAATATATTATATTTTTTTATTTAACTATTATTTAAAAAGTATTTTATTTATAGAAAAGTATAAAGCTTTTTAGTCAATATGCTCTCAAAAAACCAAAGCTAAATAAGTTAAATCTAAAACAAAAAAGTATTTAAGATTAAATAAAAAAAAACATTAAAATAAATTAACTTTTTTTTTAATCAATAAAATAAAATAAAAGAATTAAATTTTTTAGGATTAAAAAATCAAATGTAAAGATTGGATGTAAAAAACTAATTTACATTAATGTATTAAATATTAATCTTAATTAATTAATGATAATGAAACCTTACCATATTAGTTGAGTTTTAAAACGATTTCAAATATTTTATATATTAAATAAAAAGTAATCATTAAAATTTAAAAAATAAAAAAATATTCAAACATTTAATTAGAATCAATAAGTAAATTCAATGTCAATTACAGATAAAATAAATATGGTTTTATCATTAAAAATACTAAACAAAAAACAAAAAATCTTTGTTGGAAATAATTATTCTTCTCCATTCTTATAACTATCTAAAGAAGGAAAATATTACTTTTTTCCAAAAGAAGAAAATCTATTTTTATATTATCACACAAATGCTTAAAAAGAAGATAATTTAATAGGGATAATTGAACTTCATATATATTGTATAAATTTATATTTATATTATTATATATTTATTTATATGAGAAATATAAATTCTTTTTGTGATAAAGAATTAGATTCTTAAGAAAATGTATTGGATAATTAATTAATTGGAACAGGTCTTATAAACATATTATAGATAGGAAAATAAGAAATCACATTGAAATAAATATTAACAAATTAATATGGATATTTTACACAGGAAGAGATATAATAATATAATAATTTGGAAATAAAAATGTAAATTGAAATAATTAATTTTTAAAAATTATAGAAAATAAAACATTTGATTCCACCTCTTTGCTTTTTTGATAATTTTGAAGATTTTTAGGGAGTTAAGAAAAATGAAACAACTTAAATTTAATTGCCTGTAGATTTAGAAACAAGCATTTTATTGGAAAAAACTTTTTATTTGTTTATATAGGGTATTAATATACATGTATAAGACTAAGCTGAAAAAGAAATTCGAGACTTTTTTTTAGAAAAAGTGAAATAAAAATTTAATTTAAGTTAAGAAAAGATTTTTCAAATTGAAATAACGTAAATATTTTTTTAAAAAAAATAATTTTTATTTTTAGGAAATATTTAGGGTGTGGCTTTCATAATAATTGGAACTTTGTAAATACAAATGGAATAGATAATAAAGCTTTATTATAAGATTCAGATGTTTATTATTAAGAAAATGAAAAAGGAATAAAATAGAAATATAAAGTTTTAAGTTTTAATAATAAATTTATTGTTGATAATGTTTTTTAAGGTTTATCTTCTGTTTTATATTTTTAACTTTTATATTAAATTAATATTAATATTGATGAAAATAATTCATATTAAGAAGAATATATAATAGGAATTCTACCTTATTATATAAATGATTAATTTGAATTAGAAAAAATCGAAGTTAAAAAAAAATTATTTTAAATATTATAAAATAAAAATAAAGATTAATGAAAAGTTAATTACAAATGAAAATGATATAAAAAATATGGAAATCTTTAATTTTATAAATTAAAATATTGAATTAAAATTAATTGCAAGTATAAGTTTTATAGACGATATATAAAAAGAAGAAAATTAATAATAAAATGAAAATATTAAAAATATATTAGAAAAATAAAAAAACCATATTCATATTAAAATATAAATTAATAATTAGGTATATGTGATAATAATAATAATAATAATAATAATAATAATAATAATAATAATAATAATAATATTTTTTTAGTCTAAACAGGTTTAATTTTTTAATTTTTTTAAATTCTTACATTTTTTATTTTATAAATCTTTCATTTTTTATATTAGCATAGTAATTATCAGAAATAAAAAATTTAGATTATTATTTAGAAAAAATAGAAACTATAAATAAAACTATTTAAACATTTAAATTTGAAAATTTAACTACAAAATAATAAATGAATTAAGAAATTTAAGATATTAAATTTATTGTTTAAGATTTATTAAAAACAAATAAATAATTTCCAATTTAAAAACATGATGAAAATGAATAAAAAACCATTTTAAATAATGAGATGATTTAAAAGTATTTTTATTTTTTATTTATTTTTTATATCTTTTTATAAAAAGGCATAATAATATAATAGTTTTAAATAATATTTAAATAAATAATCATTATTTTAATAATATCTAAAATATTTAAAAAGATGAACTTTAATATTTATTTGAAAATGGAGTTTAAATAGATTAATTATAATAGTAATAATAAGAATATTAAGATATTTAGTTTATTGAAGAATAGGATTTAATTTAAGAGTATTTTATATATATTTATTTATAAAAAAAATATTTATAGATATTCAGATAAATTTTAAGCTTCTCTGTTCCAAGTAAAGATTTTAGCCTTTAATAAAGAAAATAATATTTAAAATTTTCCTTTTCCCAAAAAAGCTTACTTTACTTTTAATTTTTTTTAATTTTAAGAGTTTCATAGTGAAGTATTTTCTTATAAATATAATGAGAAGAACAAAGAAAATTAATAAGATGATTACAAAAATACAGATAATATTGTAAATTAGGAAAAAAATACAGTAAATTAATAAAATAATGCAGAAAACGAATAAAATAATGCAGAAAATGAATAAAATAAGGTAAAAAATGAATAAAATAAGGGAGAAAATGAATAAAAAAATACAGAAAACACAGAAAATTAAGAAAATGAATAAAAAATATAAGAAAAAATAAATAAAAATGATATAAATATTTTATTAACAGATAAATATTTAAAAAGTGAATGTGAAATAGGATAACCTTTTATTAATTTTTATATTGATCCATCACATTTTTATAATAAAATTCATTAATAATTTGTCGACTTTTTATTTAACAAATCTTTGATTATTGATATTTGGGATGCTTAGTCTGGTATTTAATATGGTATTGTTAAAGTTCCTTTAAGATATATGCTAAGGTATATATATATATATATTTGTAATAAATTTTATTCATTATTTTATTAAAGGAGAGGTTAAATTAAGATAGAAAAATATATAAAAGTACCTATTTTAAACAAAGATTTGAATCAAGAGTTAGGAAATTTATTTATATAATTATCAAATAAAGGATAGTTTACGCGGATTATAGAAAATTATGATAGTTGTATGTTAAAAAATAGTATTATTTTTATTCAAACAGATAAATAATTAAAAAACAATAGCGGATTTTATAAAAAGGAAGAAAATTTACATGAAAAAAATATTGGGTATTGTAAAAAAAAAGTATAATCGAAGTTTCCTTTAAATATAGATCGTTTTAAATAAGAACTGTAGGATTTAAATATTGATAATTTTAAAAAATTAGAGTAAGATAATGAACTAAGAAAAAAAGAAAGAATTAAAAGATTTAAAATAAAAAGTAATAATTAAGATTAGTAAATATAATAAGAATAAAACAAACTACACATTTTAAAAGATGCGTAATTTTTTTGATAAAAATAAAAATACGAATATATATATAAAAAATATAAATTAATAAAATAAGCAAAAAAAATAGCAATTTAAAAACTTTATAAAAATTCTTTTTTAAATAAATAAAAAATTAGGCAGAAAGAATAACTTATATAAAACATTTTATTAAATATAGAAAACAATAATATTTAATTAAATGTAAATTTCGGTAAAACGGATTATATATAACATTAAGTAATAAATAAAAGCTTTAAAAGATAAACTTACTAGATAATTATTCAAGATCCAGATTATTTTGCTTTAGGATATTAAGAATTAACACCTGTTAGTTCTCCAGAAGAATGGTAATATTTATTATAAAAATTTAATATGGAAGGCCCTAAAAACACAAATATAATCGATAAATATAATTTTACGTTTACACTTTTACCAGGAGAAGATATAATTCTAATATTTAAATACATTACATATAGACAGGTGGACATAGAAAGTAAAAGAAAGATAAACAAGGAGAAAAAAACAGAAATGTAAAAAAATCCAGTTCACATAAAAAAATATATTGGCATTCATTAAATTTAGGTTGAAATAGTTAATGAAAATGAAAATAAAGGTTTTACAGTATAAATTAATCCTTTCAATTAAACAGTAGATCATGTTTTTAGATTTTAAGAAAGCGTAAATAATGAAATATAACTAATTCTTCCAGTAATTTATTAATGTGGGAAATTACTCGAATATAAGCCTTGCTTTTATATTACTAATTAAAATGTCAAAATCGATTGGATTTCTTAAACTGAAATTAGTATTTCTTTAAGAACTCCTTCTGAAGTTTAGACTGTTATGTAATTTCATGTACTTTCTTATGTTGATAAATTTATGACTTAATTAATTGCTAATTGGGTTGTTTAAATTTCTTGTGTTGAATAGTATTTTTATTATTATTTTTTTATAAAAGAAAGATTTTTTTTTAAAAAAATAAATAAAAAGAATTTCTTTAGAATTAGATTATGGATAATAGAAAAATGTTGAACTTTAAATGAATTGTGAAAATACATAAAAAGTAAGTCTTTTTTCATCTAAAAGCTAATTCTTCTGGTTTAAAGAACCTTTTAATGAACCATTTAAAACAAAAGCAGGATTTATTAATTATATAAAAGGTATAGCTTAAATAAATGATTAGAATTAGAAAATATTAGTAAATTGTATAGATATTTAAAGTATGTAAACTATTTATTAATGGTTGATTAACATATAAAGTCTTAAACCATCTGTTAGTAAAGTTTTTAGTTTGAAAATAAGGGCTAATTGTGAAAAATAAAAGGAGTTTTTATATTAAAATATTACTTAAAATGTACTCTAAATTAAATTTGAATCTTCAAACGATTCTATTTTAGAAGTTTAAAATTATTTTTTATTATTTTTATATTTTTTACGTTTTAGATAAAAGATAGTAATATTTTTGTTAACCCAGGTGATTAAGTAAAAATAAGGTTTAAAATAAAAGAAATAATACAAATTGGAAATGTAGAAATCTATGTTTTTGTTAAAGTAGATAGCTATGTTTTAGAAACTTTATAATTTAAAATAACTATTTATTGAAAATTATATATTATTTTTATTTATTAAGAATTGTTTATTTTTATTTATAAAATAATTATTAAAGTAAATTATTTTTATATTTTTTTTTATTAGTTTAAATAAATAAAAATAATAATGTTAAATATTAATAAAAGTATATGTATGTATTATTATTTTTATTTAATATATTTGAAAATAATTAGAATTAATTAAATAAATAGTTTATTTGATTATATATTTATAACTATAAACTAAATTTATATTTGAAATTATAATTTATACTAATAAAAATACTATTTACATTCACATAAGTAATCTTGGTATTTTAAATTAAATATTGCCTAAATATTTAAAATTATCATAAATAATTATTAATAAAAAAGTTTATTTAATATTTGAATTTTTAATTATATAAAAAACTTCAAAAAAGTTAATAAAACGATATTTATTTTATAAAATTTATAACTAAAAATAAAAATAATATTTATATATATTAGTAATTTTTTTAAAAAAATATATGAATTAATTATTATATTCTATTTTTTTAAATATATTTTTATGCATTTGTGAATTTCGTGAATTTTTAGAAAATTAAACTATTTTTATATTTATCTTATCAATAGCTATATTAACTTCATAAGAAACAGCAATATAAATTGCATTATTAAGCTTTTATTTTTATATATTAGCAAAGAGTTACTATTTATCTATTTATTAATCTTCTTTTTCAATATCATCGAGATAATCTATTAATTTCAATTCTTTTGAATTTTTAAAGCATTTTTTAACATTTCATATTTTCTTAATTTTAAATAATAATAAAATTATATATATTTTATTTAATTTTTATTATTTTGATTTATAATAAATATTCAAATACTTTTACATAATTAATTTAAGAAGGATAATATTTTTTAAATATTATAATAAAAATAATACTGTATATTTATTTATTATTTATAAAAATTTTCATCTTTATCTAATGCATATTTTCATTAATAAGTATAAATATTTATAAAATATTATTTAATTTTGTTATTATCCCTTTTTTTATTTATATAAATTTCCTATTCATTATAATTTATTAATAAAACAAGTTCTTTTGTAGTATTTTGAATTTCTGGAATAAATCTAATATAATTTTTTTAAAGGAAATATTTTCAATTCAAATTTTGTCTTTTAATAGTATTTTTTCTTTATTATTAATTAATAATATATCATCTTTAATTTCATTATAAAAAAAACAAATTAAACTTTTAATATTTTTTTATAATAAGCTTTAAGTAAATATATATTTAAAACAAATAATTTACCCTTTAAAAAATAAAATGTTATATTAAATTATTTAGTAATAAAAAATTCATAATAAGTTTTAAATTTTAAATTGAATAAATTAATAATTTATTTATTTATTTGCCTGTATAATATAGAAGAATATAAAAGAAAAAATAAAAATAGTAGATGAATTTAAATTTATATATTAATATAGTATCTAATAAAACAAAATTATATATATATATATATATATATATATATATATATTAATTTTAATTTTTAATT
>NW_004087175.1:0-4608 GCF_000220395.1 Ichthyophthirius multifiliis
CAAAATATATATATATATATATATATATATATATAATATATATATATATATATATACATCTTCTTATATTTTTATATAAAATAATATATTTTTTCTATTTTTTTAAAGAAAATAAAATAAAAATTATCATTATCAAAAATTTATATTATTCTTTACATATATTTAAAATATTTTAATAATATATGTTATATTTATTTTTGTAAAATAAAAAATTTTTCTCTATTTAATTTAAAATAATGGTAAATATATTAAATTAATAATTTTATATTTTTATATAGAATGATACTCAGACGCTGCCTTAAGATTCATTATAAGAATTCGAAATATATTTACAAAATTTTAATAAAGTTTATGTCTAAAAACACTAAATAGAAAAAAGAGAATAAGCAGTAATATAAGAAAAAGCCGAATTTCAGCAAATATAAAACGATGAAGATTTTTATTTGCATTTAAACTTTAAATATGATAGTTTAATTTAAGAAGAATTAAATAGATAATAATAAATAAATGAAAATTTATAAAAATTGAAAGATTTAAATAAATTAGAATAATAATTAAACGAAAAAGAAAAAATGATTTAATAAAAAATTTTAATTTTTAATAATAAAATTACAATCAAAATTTGAAAAATTCTGAAAAAAATTTAGAGTAAATTCTTGATGTTATTTTTGAAAAAAATGAGGCAAAAAAAGCTGAAAATATTAAAGAAATAATAAATCTTACTTTAAAAAAATACGAAATTCCATATTTATTATATATTAAATATATTGAAATTTGTTAAAATATGATTTTAGAAGAAAAAATGATTAAAATTAAACAAAAAATTACGAAAAAAATGAAAGTTAAGAAAAGGAATTTTTAGTTAAAAAAATTTTAGATTTATTTGATTAATTGGATATTAAAATTGATAAAAAAGGAAACTAAGATGAAAAAAAGGAAGATTAAATTGAAGAACTTTAGGCTTATTTTGAAAATATTAAAATTGTTAATAATATTTAGAAAGAAATTCTAGAAAAAAAAGAGGCTTTAGTTAATTTTTTAATATCATAAAAATCATAAGGGGCTTAAATCTAAAAATTGAAAGAAAATTTAGAAAATAAATGTAAGACTTTGGATATTTCTAAAAATAAATTAGACAGTTTTTAATCAAAATATAAAGGTAAATTTAATAACAAAGGTAAAACAATATTAGCGATGAGTTTTTTAACGTTTTTTATTCTAGACATAATATTAATTTTTATTATTTATTGGTAATGAAATTATTATTATATAAAAGTTAAATATATATATAAATTTAAAATATATAAATATATAAGAATGTATGTATATATATATATATATATTTATGTTTATTTATATATTTGTATATATATATATATATATATATTTATATATTAGTTTTGTTTATTTAACTCAATATATTTATATTAAATTAAAAAACATATTAAATGGATAAAAAAGTCACAAATAAACCGTCTGATTAAGCAAAACCTTCCCAATCTCAAAAAAAGCCTGCTAGTATTCAAAAACCAGATTTTAAATAAACAAAACCGGCCTCAAATTAAGTTAAGTAAGTCCAAAATAATATAAAATAAGTATAAAATCCATCTAATAAAGCACAGACTTAATAAAAGCCTGCCTAAAATGGTAACAAATCTACTTAATCTAATTAAAAACCTCAAACTATTTTTTAATTAAAAGAAGAGAATATTCCATTAACATAACTAATGGATAAAATAAATGAATATAAAGAAAAAAATCGTTCTTTGTTAATTATAGATGGTTCTAACAATGCATTTACTTTTTTAAATACAAAGGTACATTGATAGATATTTCTGAGTTTTCCATAAAAGAGTAAATTAAGGCATGTAGCTAGGAAGAAAATATTGAAAAAATGAGAAAATCAATTGTAAATGCATTAAAATCAGGCTCAGTTTTAGTTTTTTATTTAGATAAAATTTTAAAAGATTTACCTCTATATGCTTAAGGCCATCCTTTTTTTAAACCAGAATGCATTTTTATACCTCAAGAAGTCAGAAAAGAAGATTATTTTAGAAAAATACTACTAAAATAAGAAGAAGATGTTGATTATTTAGGTAATAAAGAAGGTTTTATGGTAAAAGATGATTTCTGTTCATGTGTTTTAGTTAGTTTAGATGATTTGGAAGCTTTAGAAATACTTAAATAACTTAATTTAAATAAAGAATTATTTGATGTTTTGAGAATAATTAAATGAATTATAAAATATATACAAAAGATATATATTTATTTTTTATAGTGTTTTTTATTTTAAAAAAGTATTTTGTATAAATATTTTATTTATAAATAAATTAAATGATATAAAATTAAAAATATATTGTCAAATAAAATTAAAAAGAAAATATATATATATATATATATAAAATAGTATATATAGAAGGTACAAAAAATATTTTAAGATAAATGAATAAAAATATAATTGATATTAAAATATTATTTATATTATAGAAAAAAATATATATATAAATAAAAAATTATAATCAAAAAATCTATAATGTTTATAATAAAAAAGTTTAAAAAAATTATAATATAATAAATATAATAGTATATATGATAATAAATATAAGAATAATTTTATATAAAATAAATATATAAAAAAAAATTATAAATATTTAATAATTTAATATGAAATAAAAATATATATATATATATATATATATATTTAAAAAAATTTCTATATATAATTATATATATTTATATATATATGTTTTATATAATATGAAATAATATATTTTTAATTAATATTTTAATATTTCTAATTTTATTTAATATATATTGATTGTAAAAATTTAAAAACAATAATAGATTTAAATTTATAAAGAAATATAATAAAAAAATGATTTTACTTATTTTAAAAAATAAAAAAATCATTTAATATAATATATGTAATTATATTTTTTTTTTATAAATAGGAAAAAATATAATTATATATTATAAAAAATAAAAAATTAAAATTTGTAATAGAAAATGAATTTTAATTAAATATGATAAAATATATAATAATAATTTTTTAAATATTTTTATAAAAAAAAAAATTATTTAATATTAATTTATAAATTATGTTATTAAAATTTAAAATAAATATAATAATAATAATAATAATAATAATAATAATATTAATAATAATTATAATTATAATAATAATTTTTAATATTATTAACTTTTTAAAAATGCTCGATTTTTTTTCTTTAAATTATATATTTCTAAATATATGCAATAAATAAAGTTAATTCTTAATAAAATATAATATATTTTTTTTATAATATTTATATTACTAAACAAATTATATATATATTTTTAATTTTTAGTTTATATTTAATAATAAGTAATTTTTTTATTTTTTTTAAATAAAACTTTTATATATATACTTTTACTAATTTAAATATAAATGAATAAATCTGCGACTTCAAAACAATAATTAAACTAAATATTAAAAGAAATTAATGATTTTTAAAAATAAGCCCAATAAATTTAATCCGAAATTTTATCTTAAGAATAATTTGAAAACAATTAATAAATAAATTAATTAAAACAATTAGCTATGAATATATTAGGAATAAAGTACTATAAAGAATACGACGAGCCTGAATTTCGAAGTTAATTTGAGAGATTTAATAGTTTTGTTAATAGTTAGAAATACGACTTATTTATATAATTAATGTTTATATTTTCCCTCAGTTAAGTTTTTTATGAGATTTTTGTTTATTTCAATTATTGCGATGTTGAATCTTTAAATGAAAAATAATTAAATAAAACTTCTAATAATAATGGTCTTAATATAGTAAATGTTTTTATTGACGACGAAAAATAATAATTAGATTAATTATATAAATCAGATAAAAAAATATTCGGGATTAAAATTTGGGACTAATGTAATAATATAGTCGTAGTAATATAAAAATCACTTAATAATAAAATTTGGATGTTTTGTTTAATTTTGCTCATGTCTTGTTCTAAAAAAAGTATTTAGGTTAAATTTAATGTTTCAAATGCTAGAAAAATAACTAAGCTATTAATTTTTTTGGGATTTTTTTCAATGCTTTTTTGCACTAATAACCCTTAAGAAATTATTCATTTATAGAAAAATAATTTTTTAAAAATAACTAATAATATAAGGCTTAATTTTGATATTCTTTTTAAATTTTTTTATCCTATTTTGACTCTTCATTCAGCTATAAAATGCCTTTCTTTATAAATAATTCTATATTTTTTGTATTTCTCGTTTAATTTATATAATAATTTGGCAACTTAGGTAAGTGGAAATTAAAAAATATACATTTTTTAGGATATTTTTATGCTTATTTTAATTATTACAGGATTTGTGATAAATTAATATAAAGATTATGAAGAATTTCTAATAGAATATAAAAAATAGGAAAACTAAAAAAATAATATAAAAAATGTTATAAAAAGTATATTGTAAAGTTCTGGAGACGAAAGTAAATAAAGTTAAGGAATTCTCCAAATATGGAAAAACGTATAAGAATTGGCCTAGAAATAATAAGAGGAAGAAAATGAAAAAAATAATATTAAATTTAAAAATAATTAATAAAATATTTTTAAGAAAAT
>NW_004087844.1:0-4604 GCF_000220395.1 Ichthyophthirius multifiliis
ATTCTAAATTTTAAGAAATTTATATCTTTTTTTTTATATATATATTTAATATGTTAAATTATAGTCTACTATATTTTATTCGGTTTCTGTTTTTTATATTTCTAATTATTTAGATTACTTTTAATTTATTTCTCTTACTTCTTTTAATTAATGTTCATAAAAATTTACTTTTTGTTCTAATTTTTATATATAATTTTCAAACTTGTGTATTTATTATTCTTTTTAATTAATTATTCTTGTTTTTATTTAGATTTAAAATGTATTTCATCATTTTTATTATCTAGCTTTTGTTTTGATACAAAAAAAAATATATGTATATATAAATTATATAAATTATATATGATAAATATAGTATATATTTTTTTTATATTTATATATATATTTATATAATTAAATTTATATTTTTTTAATATTTATATATGTATTCATATATACATTAATTTTACAATTGATAATATTTCCTAATATTTTTTATTCATTTGTTTATTATAATATTTCTTAGTCTTTTTATTAATTATTTTAATATATATTTTTTAATGTATTGAATGTATTTTCTATAGAAATATTTTCCTTTTATTCATCACACATTTAAAACTTTTATCTTATTTAACTTAAACTTAATTTTATATCATTGAATATTTGCTTTTATTATTATTACTAATTATTTACTTAATTATTTTCTATTAAAATTTTATTTTGTTCTAATTTATCTTATTATAGATCATTTTATTAATTATTGTATGATTTTATATTTAAGACTTATTCTTATTTTATAGGTGCTTATATTAACTTTTTTTAAATTTAATTAAACATTTTTTTTCTTTTTTTTTTCCTTTTTTTTATATATTTTTATTAATTTTTTTTTTAATTGAATTTTAGTAAAAATTTTTTTTTTTTTATTTATTTAAATTTGAAATTCAAAAATTAATAATTTAAAAAAAAAAAAATATATATATATATGAAAAAACATGATAATGTTAAATAAATTTATTGTTTAACTTAATTTATTTTACAGAAAAAAAAAAAAAAATATAATTTAAAATTTAAAATCCTTTAAAAAAAAAAAAGTTTATTTATTATATAAACTATATTTTTTTATTTTAAAAATAACGTTATAATATATTAAATAAATAAATAAATTTTTTTAAATTTAAAAATACAAATTTATATTTAATTTATTCAACGAAAAATCTTCTTATAAATTTCTTAATATGAAAAAATGATTTATCTTATCTCTTTTTTTAAAAAAAAATCATTTAAATTTACTTTTTATTTTTTTTCTCCCTAAAATTTATAATTTAATTTCAATTTTCGTATAAATAAATAAATAAATAAATACAAATGATTTTAATAAAGTAATACATAAAACAATCAGATTATAAATATTACAAATTATCAAAACCAATTTTTAGAAAATAATAAATTGTATTAGTACAATTACTATCATTATTTGATATTTTCTAAAAATAAAAAAAAAATATTATTTTTTTTAATGTAATTATTATATGATTTAATTTTATTTTTATAAGAAAAGAAAAACTAAAAATAATATTTTATATAAAATTTTAATATTTAAAAAAATCAAACAAAACAAAACGAAAATATTAATTTTATTAACACAAAAAAAAAAAATATATATATATAAATAAAAACAAGTTAAAACTAAAATTATCATCTAAAAAATAACTTTTATTTATTTATTATTTCATCCTTATCTTTTATTTCTAATATAAAATAATCTATTATATCAGTTTTTTATTAATAACTATTTTCAATTATATTTAATTAATTTTAAGCTAATTCATATTTGATTTTCCATTTATTTCTTTCTTTTTAAAGTTCATTTAATGTATTTTTTAAATTATCTATTTCATTTTTATCTTAATTTTATTATATTTAATACTTTACACTATTTAAATTTTAGTCTAATGTTTATTAAGTATTATTTATAACTTATTAAAACCTATTTTTAAATGAATCTATTGTATTCCTTGTATATAATTTCGAGTTATCAAAATTAAAAGTATCCTATAATTTCAAAAATTACTTGCTTTTTTGATTTTCTTATTAATTATTTAAAATTTTTAATGTTTAATGATGATATGTAAGTTAAAATTAAGTTTTTGCGTATTTATTTTGAATTTCTTCCAAATTTAATATTTTAATATCTTCAAGAAATTAAAAAACAAAGAAAAAAGCATTATTAAAATATTACTATTATATTGAATTTAATAGATTTATATTTTATTTAACAAACTAGAATTTATCTTTTGAAAAAAAAAGCTAATTAATCACTTATGTTAATAATTAATTATTAACTTAATCTGATTTTAAAACATTTTATAATTAGATTTATAAATCTAAACAATATTAAAAATAAAAAAGAATATTTTTTTCTTAAATTTCAAAAGAATTCTCACTATTAGTATCTTTTTCTTAAAAATAAATTATAGTCTTAGGAAAAATAACACCTTCCTTTGATAATAAATTGTATATTTTCTCAAATTCGCTCTTAGGAAAATATAAAGACCAAATCATTATGCATTCTAAAACTAAACGGAAATAACTATTTCCTATTATTGCTAATTCTTTTGTTGGATTTTCATTAAAATAAAATCTACCACGGTCTTCTTAAGTATTCTTTTTATCAAATAAAGCTATTTTGTATAGTGTAGGTAATATTATTTATATTATTTTTATTTATAATATCTATTAACTATTTTTTTTCAATGTTTCTTTTAAAAATCGAATACTATTTAATTAAACTAATGGGTCTTTTGAAGGATTTTTTATATAATTGTATATTTTTTAGAGTATAATTTATATTATTTCTTCATTTCCTTCTATTAATTGCTTTTTATATAACTTGCTTTTTATTTTGTATTCATTGGGATTTTTTAGCATTTCAAAAAACTTTTGATCTTGTATTTAAAAATTTGTGATATTCATTTTTTTTTTTTTTTTTAACGAATATATTAAAAAAAAATTGTATTTTTATTTAAAACTAAACAAAAATAAGTAAAAATTAATTGAAATAAATTACATTTTTTATTTTAAATACAAAATATATTTTACAAATATAAAAGATTTCAACAATTATAAATAATATATAACTATATAAAGTTTATTTATAAATCATAGTTCTTTTTTATAATATATAATTAATAGTGAAATAAAAGCAATAAATAATTCAAAAATTTCATTACAACGTTAATTTATATTATTATGTAAATTAAATTATTCTAAACATTAATATCATATTTAGAAATTAAAAAAATAAATAAGAAAATCAAGACATTTTAAAAGCTTTAATAGCAAAATAAAATAGCATTGTATTTCCTATTCTTAAATATACTATTAATATTAATTATTATATGCAAATTATGTTTAATAAGTATTTAAAAAGGCGTCAAAATAAATGATATATGTATAATAGTATTAAATTTTTACTTTAAATAAAACTTTAGACTAATAACTATAGGGAAAAAAATATATTAGTTATAGACAAAAATGAAAAAAAGTTATTAATGGAATTTAAAAAATATTATAGATATTAATTTAATATTAGAAAAAAAAGAAAAAAAAAGTATATTTTTAAATAAAAAAAAATAAAAATATTTAATAAATAAAATATAATAATTTAATAATTATCAAACTATATAATTAAGAGTTTTTTATTTAATTTATTTATTTAATATATTCGAAAATAAAAGATATTTAGTTTGTAAATTAAATATTTATACAATTATATAAATAATATTATTTAAAAAAATAATCTCTAATTAATATGATTCTCAACTCTTTTTTTATTAATTTTTTTTTATTTTTTTTTTTATAAAATACTTAGCTTTAGCATATTTAAATTAATTCATCATAAATTATTTATTTTAAACCTTTAAGTCTTATAATTTAATATCTTAAATTTTCTGATTATAAATTATTCTCTTAAATATCAATAGAATCTAATTAACATTAATTTGATTCATTATATTAGCAATATTATATAAGATCATTTTGAGTTTTTAAAATATCTATAAATAAATATAAAAAAAAAAATTATAAGTATAATAATATATGTTATTAAGATAGTTAAAATAAATTAAGATATATATTTAAAAAAAATATCTATAAAATAAAAAAAAAATACAATATATTAATAAATAAAAATAAAAATAAATTAAAAAATAAAAAATAATATAAATAAGATAAATTTATATATATTTAAATATATTAAAAATAATATATAAATATATAATATATAAATATATAAATATAAATATATTTTTTATACTTATACACATATATTTTAATTTTATTTTTTAATATACATTTTATTATATATTTACCCTATTCATTTTTTTAAATCTCTATATTAATTTATATATATTTATTAATTAAGTTTAATATCTTTTAATCATCTATATATTAATTTATGAAATTTTACAAAATAAATTTTTAAAGTTATCTTTTTTGTTTTATTTTGATAAACTTAATTTTATTTTCTTCGTTTTTTTAATTTGAATAAATATCACTTTTGTTTTTATTTATTTCTTAAATAATAAATTAATTTAGTCATCTGATATATAATCTTAGGCTTAATTTTC
>NW_004087173.1:0-4809 GCF_000220395.1 Ichthyophthirius multifiliis
ATTACATTTTGTATCCTTTGTAGTTGATATTATTAATTTTTAATAATTTTATTTTTGAAAAAAAAAATTAATTATAAAAAATAAATTATTCTAAAAAATAACAATAATAATAATGTAATAATTTTAAGAAGAAGTAGAAAAATAAAATGATGAACTCTAATAAGAAATTTAAGGATTATCCATGAAGAAATATAAATTATTAAAATTAGAATTTCAAGCACTTGAGAAGTTAAGCTAATATACTGATTAAAATATAGAGCTTACATAATAAAAAATTAAAAGTTTAAATTTTGACTAAATTTTAATAAACTTAATTAATAGAGAAGACACATAGTCTTAAATTATGTAAAAAGCACTTAATTTAAGGGATTAATTAAAATACTCAAAAAGAGATATTTCACTAACTTAAGTCTGGTATCAGAATTTTAGCGTTAAATTAAATATAAAAAAAGCATATAAATGAAAAAAAAAAAATATACCTTATTAAATTTTTTGTACATTTTTTTTGTTAAAAATAAATATTTAAATTTATGTATTTATTTTTATTTGTAAAAATAAAAAAATAATAATAATAATTAATAAAGCGATACAATATTTTTTATCTATATCTCTAAAATATAAAAATATTATAAAAGTTAAAAAAAAGTCATAAAATAAAAATAAAAGAAAATAATAGAAAAATAACATTATTATAATTTAATTAATTTAATATTTAAAAAATAAAAAAATACTCAAAAAAAATTAAAAAAAATATATTATATACTCAAAAAAAAAAACTCGAAAAAAAAAAAAAAAATGGACTTTGAAAAACTAAAAGAATTTTTACCAAAAGATCCAATAAAATGGAGCATAGAAGATATAAAAATATGGTTAGATTTTATTGGATTATCTTAATATTATTAATATTTTTGTAATAAATTATTTATTTTGTAAAAAAAAAAAAAATTATATAAAAAACTTTTTTTCTCAAAAAAAGAATAACATTCAGTAGATGGTTCCTGCTTAACTTCTCTTACCGAATCTGATTTGAGGGATGATTTATAAGTATAAACGGCAATATAAAGAAAAAAGATAAAAAATTGTAAATTAATTTTTTTTTTTTTTTTTTTAAAAAAAAAAAAAATATAATATACTATAATAAAAAGTAAAATATAAAAATTTACATAAAAAGGGTTAAATGTAGGTTTAAAAGAATATTCAAGCTATTTAAAAAAAAACAAAATAATATAAGAAGATTAAATTATAATGAGTGAATATACAAAACTATAAAAATTCGAAGAAAAAGATGACAAAAAGTTCTTCGATAATTTCAATATTTCATATACTAATAACGAACTAGAATTCCAGAAATAACAAAAAATGATTAGAGTACCGAATTGTGATATAAATGCGCTAGAATCATCTGAAGAAGAGGAAAATAATTAATAAGAACAATAAAATCCAGTTATTTAAAGCAATAATGATATAAATAATAATATAAATAATATTATAAATAATTTACAAGAACATAACTATGAATTAATAATAGAGCCAGTAGAAGGTGTTTAAGCAAATTATTTTTGCATTAAAGAACAAGGAGGGAAAATAGGAAGGCATTCATCTAATTAAATTTTGATTTTGGAAGAATCCATTTCCCGTTTTCATGCAGAAATAGAATTTAAAAATAACCAATTTTACCTTAAAGATATAGGTTCTACTACCGGTACATTTATCAAAATTAAAGATAAAATTTAACTGACATTAGATACTGTTATCGAAATGGGCTCAAATTAATATGAAGTAACGAAAATTAAATAAGATCCACCCTATGTTTAATTAACTGTTTTAGAAGGAGTTAATTAATCAAATCCACCTTATGATGTATTTTTATAATTATTTATTATATATTTTTTTAATATAAAGCTTATATTTACGTAAGAAATGATAGATAAAAATGAATATTTTTCTATTGGAAGAAAAAACTCAAATAAGATAATACTCCCTGATGATTAACATTTATCAAATTTACATGCAAAAATATATTTTATTGATATGAAAATTATTCTTGAAGATCATGGATCAACAAATGGGTATTATTATATATTATTATTATTTATTATTATTATTATTATTATTATTATTATTATTATTATTATTATTATTGTTATTATTTTTATATTTTTATTAAAAAAAAAATATAATAGTTCATGGTTAAGACTTTCTAAAGAAGGAATTTAAAGTGAAAGTTATTCTTTAGATAATAATACAACTTTTAAGATAGGAACTACATCTACATATAATTGCAAAATAAAATGCTTAGAAAAAGAAAATTTTTAATAGCAAAATAATGGAATCCCTAATATGGTTTAATGGTGTGTTATTTGTTGTGAAAATGAAAGAAATGTTGTTTTTATTCCTTGTAGACATAATTGTACATGTATTTAGTGTTCTAAAAATATATAAGAATGTCCTATCTGTAGAACTTAAATTAGGGATACAGTATAAATATACAAAGCATGAAATTTTTTAAAAATAAATAAATATAAATAAAATTTATAAATAAATAATAAAATTATTTAATTTATTAAATTAATTATCCATTTTAATATATTTAATATAATTATAAATTATATTTAATAATTCATTACTAAAAATTTTACTTTATTTTATACAATATTCTTTCTAATTTTTTTAGTTTTCTCTTTTAATATAGTTAATTTTGCAATATATAAATATTATATTTAATTATATATATTCATATTTAAATAAAATAAAATTAAGAATTATATATTTAAAAATTATTTTATTATTAATACAATAATAACTAAAAATTATAATAAATATGTTATTGATTTAAAAATCATATTTTTATAAAATTTTCAAATTTAAAGGGGCATCATTATATGCTTATTAAGGAGGTAAATAATAATTAAAAATAATAATAGTTTAAGTTTTATTTTTAAAGCTATTAAAAATTAATTTATTAAATAATATAAAAAGTATATTATTTAAATTTAATCGTGTTTAAGTATAGTTATATTAAATAAGAGATATCATCTTAAAAAATTTTAAAGAAATAAATACAAAACAATTAAAATCAATTTAATTTTACATAAACAAAGAAATAATAAAATTAATTTAATAAAGGAAATTTAGTTTTATTATATATTATATTTTATTAGATATGCTTTAAATTTTTTAATAAATTAAAAAATGAAGTTTTATAGTATACTTATTTATTTATTTATTTATTTATTTATTTATTTATTTATTTATTTATTTATTTATTTATCGTCTTTTTGATTTTTTAAAAATATAAAATTTTAGATTTTAAGATTATTACGACTTTATTATAGCCTTATATTAAAAACATATTATTATTAAAATATATTTTATAATTTTTTCTAGTTAATTTATTTTTTAATTATTTTATAAAATATAAATAATTTAATTTTTTTTTTTAGATTTTTAATCTTTTTGTAAAAAACATATAATACTAATAGATATTTATTAATATATTTTTTTGAAAAGAAAGTCTCAATTATTAAAATATCTATTTAGAGAAAAATCAACATTTTTAATATAAGATATATTTTTATTAAACTTAAAAAGTTTAATATATATAAATATTTTTTTGTTAAAAAATAAAAAATTACTTAAATTTCTTTTTTTACACTTAACATTTCTAAATTTTTATAATTATATTAACATTTTTGTTTTATTTCATTTTTAATTTTCTATTAATTATATAAAAATGTTATATTTTAATTTTTTAAAATAAATACATTTTCAAGCTTTATTTATTTCTTTATTTCATCTATAAGTACTTTATATGTATATATAAATTCTTTTTCTTAATTAATTTAATTTTAAATGATTTTTAATTTATTAATATAAGTATCTTTCTCTTATTAAAATTCTTTCAATTCTTATTTTAAATCTAATATTACTTTTTTTATAAACACCATCCATATATAAAAGCTATATAATTTATATAAAAAATTGAAATAAAAAAATTACATTATTATTTTTATTTATTGACATTAATTAATTTTATAAAATAGAACAAGTCGTTTTAGAATCTTATTTCCATTTTTTTTCCAAAACAATATTAAACTTTAATTAGATAATATTTTCTTGCGATACTCTTTTATCTTCTTATGTTTGTTTTAAATCCTTTTATTTTGAAAATATAATAATAGTAGAGTTATATTTTTTTACATTTTATATATTTATAATTTTCCTAAAGCTCCATTAGTAAAATTTTAATAATTAAAAATTTTAAATTTTTTAACCTATTATTATTTTTCTTTAAATCGTATTTAAGAAAATAAAATATTAAATTTATATTTTATTATATAAAATATTACTTTTACAATTTATAAAACTTAATGTTTTATTTAAAGAAGTAGACTAATTAATAACTTTTTACCTATTAGTTTACTTAATTCCATTATTATAATGAAAAATCCTTTTTTAAGGCGTTAGCACATCAGTTTAGGTATTTTTTTTAGTTTATATATTAATAATATGTCAAATTTTAATTTAATTAAATATTTTCAGAATCATAAATAAATGCATTATCATTTAATTAATGAAGTGATTTGCTTTGAATTTATTTTTTAGAGATTTTTCTTCATTAATATTATTTAAAATAAGATTATTTTTTGATTTTAAAATATTAAAATTATTATTAAAAATCGTTTTAGTTTGATTCATATTAATAAAAAATATTTTATTATTTTTATTATTGAAACTAATGTTATTAAAACTTATTTTAAATAATTATAAAATATATATATATATATATATATATATATATATATTATT
>NW_004087171.1:0-7083 GCF_000220395.1 Ichthyophthirius multifiliis
GTAGTAAGTAATATATATATATATATATATATTATATATATATATATATAAATATATATATATATATATATATATATATATTTAAATTAATTATTATATATTATATATTAATTAAAAAAAAATACACATAATATTAAATAATATTATGTATATTTTTCATTTTTTTAATCGCGATTACTCCATACCAAATATACCATCGAAATTATTATTTAATATAATTTATATTTATTTTTATAATTATTCTTCATTTTAATATCTATTTTATTATTTAAATAATAAATTAATATTTTAAATATATACAATGGCAATTCCAATCTATTAAAGCATGTGTGTGCTTTCAAATAAGGATTTTTCATATCAAATTTCACTTATTCAATACAAAATTTCGATATATTTCCTCTATTAGATTCTAGATTTCTATAAAAATATTTAAACTTACAAAAAAAAAAAAAAAAAAACTTAAATCCATCTATTCCAATTTTTTATGATCCAGTACAAAAATGCAGAAATTTAGCTAATTAAAATTAATTAATTTTACTTAAAATTTTCCAAAATGATATAATTAAAGGATGATTAACATTATATCCATTTTTATAAATTGTATTTTCTTTCCAATCTTTCAAGCTTATAAAGGGAAGCCCATAAACTATCATCATAAATTCATTATTTTCAAAAACTTCAATTATATTCTAAGGAATAACTTCATAAAAAGATTATTTAATTGCTTATATAAATGGCTTTATTCTTTTTTATGATATATATTTGAGAACTTTTTCCATATAAAAGTTTTTATTTTATTCGGTAATTTGTATATTTTTTCCGTTTTGTATTAACTCTTACTACTCATATACGAATTCTCCTATATATTAATTTTCTGAAAGTGTATTATTTTTTAAATAAAGGAAAGATCTATAAAGCTTTTTTTTATTTATTTATTAAATCGTTTTTTTTATTTTATTTTTAATAATATAATAATAATAAATAAATTTATACATTTTAATCATGAGAATATAAATCATATATAGTAATTCTTTTATTTAAAATTTATTTTATTGTTATTTGGTCTAATTAGCATTCCAAAGGAATTTTTTCCATTATAGATTTCGCTAGTACTTTTCCAAATAATTTAAATATTTTATCATCATTAGGATTTATTTTCGGGTTTATTTTATAAGTTGTATCTTCTGTATCTGCTAAAATAAAAGGCTTTTCGTTTGTTTTGCCAAATAATTGTTTTTAAATTATATATATCCATTCTCTTAATAAACCTCCGGCATCTTAAACTTTGTCATTTTAGAAAATTATTTTTACTTCTTTATGGAAGTTTATTATTTCAAAGCAATCTAAAGAACTTTAAAGTATGTTGCTACTATCAACTAAAATACTAAAACAAATAAACAAAATGTATTATTTTTTATATAAGAATATATAAAATACGAATCAAATCCTTCTGACCAATGTATTTTTAGATTTTAGATTTATTTGCGAAACCAAATTAACTTTTCTTCATATGGGAAATTCTTTATTTCTTAAGGGGAAAGCTCTTTTATTAAATTCATTTAAAATATTTAAGGTTTAGGATGCTTTTCCCATATAAATTTTTCAGAATTCTTATCTTTTTATAAATACCAATTGAAGTTTTTGTCATCTTCTAATATTTATTATTATTAAAATTTTATTTATGTGTTTTGATTAGGGCATCCTTATATGTGTTAATGAATCTTTTTATTTTATTTTATTTAAAATAAAAACAAAATAAATAAGATTTTTGTTTTGCTTTTTTTTAAAAAAAAATACTTCTTATTAATTTTAAAATGTATTTAAACATAATGGACATATTTATATTTAAGATGATATTCTTCTATTAGGCAGTTTTTTATTTACACAGTTTCCCATTTATTTATTAAAAATATATATTTTATATAATATATATATATATAAATATATTTTATTTTAATATATATATATATATATATATATATTATTCTAATTATATTTTATTTGTTTTTCTTTTTTCTATTAATATATAATATTATTATAAAATTAAATTATTATTTTTAATTTTTTTCAGTTAATAAAATTAATTATTTATTATTTATTTTGTTAATAAAAAATTAATGAATATATTTAAATTATCAAATTATTTTTAAATAATTAATACTTTTTTCTTTTTTTTAGAAAATAAATGAATTAACTTTAATTAGTAATAAATATTTTGGAAAAGAAAAAAAGAAAAGAATAGGATATTGATTTTGTATTAAATTACATATAAAATTTTGAGCCAATAAAAAAATTATTTGGAGAAGACACAGATTATTAAGCGAAATTATAAGTAAAAAAAAAAGCATTTTTTTTAAAAAAAACAAAAAAACAAAAAAACAAGATTTGTAAAGAAATGACATTAGAAAAATATGAAATAAATGAATTAATAATAACATAAGGAGACCCTTCAAATAATAAATTTTATATATTATTAAATGGATAAGTGGCTATTATAAAATTAAATAATACAAATGTCTTTTAATTATCAAATTTAACATTAAGCAATATAAAAGCAAGCGAGAACTATAACAATTAAACTATTTCATATTCAAATATTTAATCATAAATGTAAATAAACGAGGAAAATAATTTAATAGATGATTAAATATAAGAAAAAATCAATCAATATGGGACATTAATAAACTTTTTACAAACTGGCTAAGGTTTTGGTGAATCTGCTATATTATAAAAAGATCCAAAAGTAATAATAAAGTAATGGTATTTTTTGTTTATTATTATTATTTTTAAAAAAATGAAATATAAAAAATTTAATTTATTTATTATTTTTTTTTAAAAAAAAAGAAAGCTATAAGAGGAGCTACAGTTTTATGTGTTTAAAATAATACTTATGTTATAATTATTTAAAAAAAACATTTTAATGCTTTTCGGGAGAAGTTTACTATTTCTGGTCTATAAAAATATAATATATTAACTAATTTAATGCCTAGTTTAAAATAAATCACTTCTAAATAAACTAGGGAAGATTTTCTTTATTTTTTTAAAGAAGAAGGGATTTCTAGAGGATAAATTTTAACTTAAGAAAATTATTTTTCAGATAAAATTTATATTTTGAAAGAAGGAGTTGTTTTAATTGAAAAAAATTAAAAAGATCTTCTTAATTTTTAAGATGTTAAGAAAGTTAATATTATTATTATCTATTTATACACAAAAAAATTGTTTTTATAAAGGTCAAATTAACAAGTATTGATAATCATTCTTTTATTGGGGAAGAAATACTTGATTAAAATACAAGTATTGGATAGTATAAATATACAGTGAGGGTTTAGTCAGTTAAAGGGAGAGTTTTTGTGGTAAAAAAACATATTTTAACTCATAAATTTCCGAATATTGTAAGAGAAATTAAAAATAATTTTGCAATAAAGGAGAAAGGGAGAAAGATTTTAATGGATAATATAAATAATGTTGAGTTTATAAAATAATAAATAGGGAATAATTAAAACAAATACTAATTAAATAAAGAATTATATTCAAAAATGTAAAATTAAATGATAAAGAAATATGAATAAAGAAACTCAAGTAATAAAAAGGAAGTAAAAATTAGCGATATTTTCGAAAAAAAAAAGAATTTTTAGAAAAAGAATAAAAAAAGATGAAATTGATATTATTGTTAAAAAATTAAGAAAATTAAAGAATTTAAAATTATATTCTTAAGAAAAAAAAACGCATTTTGGCATGATAACTTTAGATAAATTTTATAATTTGAACAATAAAAAAAACACATAAATAAAAAATTTAATTTTGATAATTCTTTAATTTATAATAATAATAATAATAATAATAATAATAATAATAATAATAATAATAATAATAGTATTAAAAATAATATAAGTTCTTCATAATATTCTAAAAAAAAATTGAATTTCATTAAGTAAATTGAGTTTGTTAATCATAAATATTAAGAAATTTATAAAAATAAATCTTTTTCATAAAATATTACAAGTTAATCTCCTTTTTTCATTTGTGGATTATTAAGTTCGAAATAAAAAAATCTGTCATCAAGAATTATGTCACCTAGTAAATTTAAAATTACTTAAACAGAATTTAGAAAAATTAAATCTTCTAATAATTCATTAGAAAGAAGATAAAAATGAAAAAATCAATAAAAACAATAATATTATATATATATATATATATATATATATATATATATAAATATATAAATAATTATATTTATATATATCATATTTTCAAAAATATGCATTACAATTAAATTCATTATTTTCTTAATTATAAATTCTATTATTATTACTTGAAAAATCTTTCAATTTTTCTGTAGAAATTCCTTTTAAAATTTATTTAATTTTTTGTATTTCTTAATTATTTGGAATTAACTCATTTTTATCGAAATTGTCTTCTTCCAACACCTGTTTATTATGATAAGGATTTTATTATGTTTATAGTACAAACTGGTTTATTTTTTTCCCATTTACAAGCACATTTTTTTAAGAATAATTATAAGGGAATTCTAAATTAGTAGAATTATAAAAATGTTAATTTCTATTTACTATTTCGGACATTTAATCTATTATTTATTAAAACTCAGGATCTTTTTATTAATTGTGATTATTTTATTTATTGGATTAGTCTTTATTAATATTTTTAGAATGATTATTGATGTTAAGAATATGTGAATTACTATTTGATTCGTCATCGCTTCGATTGTTTTTTAATTTTCTTTATCTTGTTTTTTTCTTTCCGATTCTGCCTTCTCTTTTGAATGTTTGAAGGATAGCTTTTGAAGTTGAAAATTTTATTCCGAATTCTTTTGCGGCCTCTTTTATTGTCACTTCTCGTGAAATTACACGCTTTATGAATTTCTCACGAATGTCTTAGGATATTGAACTATATTTTTTTTTCATTGATAATGATTAGATATTATTACTTTCTTAACTTTCTTTGCTTTCTTTACTTTCTTGTTTTTGTAAAAAATCATCACTGTTTTTGGATTTATGGGAAATTAAAAGTCTTTTTTCATGCTTGGAGATGTTATGAGTTTTATTCATATTTTTTTTTTATTATATTTTTATTTTTAATTTTTTTTTTTTTTTTTTTTGGTAAATATTGCTCTACTAAATTAATTTCTAGTTTTATTTTTTAATTTTTTCTTCCTTGATATGTAATTCATTGTTAATTTTTATGAATATATATATATATATATATATATATATATAATTATATATAATTATATATATTTTAATATAAAAATATTTTGATTATTATTTCTTATTATTATGATTATATATAAAATATTATTATATAATTTATTTTTTTGGACTAAAATTTTTTTTTTTTTTATTTATTTATTTAAGTGTATTTATAAATAATTATAATATATTTATTTTAAATTTGAAACAAAAAAAAACAAAACAAAACAAAATCTTCAAACAATTTTTAAGGATTTTTACTTATTTTTTTTTTTTATTTTTGTTTTCTATTTTAAAAATATTTTTATCAATTTTTTTTTGAATTTTGTATTTATTGTCTTAATCATCATTATCACTTTCTTCTTTAATTTTTGTTTATTTTTATTCTTGTTTTTTTTATTCTTTTTTCTTTTTAATATCGAAATCTTTATCTATTAATTATTTTTTGCTAATTCCCTTTACGTTTCCTTTATTATTTTAAATCATCTATATAATTAATGTGTTTATTAATATATTAGATTTTATTAAAAAATATTATTTATATTTTTACATATTCTTCACAATAACCTAATCCCATTTTTCTATTTGAATATTATAAAATGTTTTTTTAATCATCTAAATTTGTATATTAATTAGAATTTTAACTTGTTTTCATTTATTTAATTTTATATTTTATAATATTTCGTTTTTATATATAATTTATATTTAATATATAAATTTTTAACAATTATAAATTTAACTATAATATTTAAATAATAATAATCAATTTTATTTATAAATATAGAATTTTCTTTATGATATATATATATATTGAAAATATTTTATTAATAAAGAAAAAATAATTTTATTGACTTATATATATATATATATATATATATATATATATATATATATATATATATATTATATTATATTTAAATTATTTTTTATTTTTTTTAATATTAAAAAATAATTATATTCGAAAAGTTAACAATTTAATAAAAATAACAATATAAAAAATAGCTATATGAGAAATAGAATATGAAAAAAAAAGGTGATTCACTTTGTCAATTAGTTCTGAATAGTAAATATATAGTAAAAAGCTATATAATCACAATAAAATCGACAAAACATCTAGAAATAAAGAACATATCAAGGAAATAAAGTCATATGATATACTTAATTAGTAAATATAAATAAACTAATAAAAAATTAATAAATATTATAAAAATAGAAAAAGCAATACATAATACAATAAGATATAAATAAAATAATATAGGAATAAATAAATAAAAAATGCAACTAAGTTTCTATCTATATAAATAAAATGATTTATTAATAAAAAAACCTTTAAATATCGAATAAAAGTAGCCATAAGATTGCTTTAAGTAAAAAAGGTGAGGATATTGGTTGCCATTTTATAAAATATATATAATAATTAAAAAATAGAGATAAGGGAAAGGTTTATAAAAGTTAATTGTAAAATAATGTTCTATTTTTAATGAGGAATAAAGAAAAAGTAGATGTATTAAAATAAATCGAAATAAAATAGTGAGAATTTCATAAAATATTTTAAACAAAATTAATTTAAATAAAAAAATTATCAAATATTTAAAGTAACAGTAGATATTATTAAAGACTTATAGTATTAAGAATTAATTAAAAAAAAATAATAATAATTTGCAAAAATAAAATAAAGCATAATAAATTATACAAAAAAAAAAATTATTATATATATAAATTAAAATTAAATAAAAATGAAACAAAATATATAAAAAAAAAATAAAAAAAAAACTAAAAATGTATATAAATTTAATAAGATGAATATATATAAAAAATAAAAAAAAAAATTATATAATATATATAAAAAAATAAATAATTAAATATATATATATAT
>NW_004087169.1:0-6593 GCF_000220395.1 Ichthyophthirius multifiliis
TAATAAAATAAAAAAAATTAAATTTTTNTTTTTTTTTTAGAAAAATTCACTTTTTTTTATATATAAATCTTTTATATATATAATAAATTTTTTAACTAATTAACCTTTTAAAAAAAAACATAAAATATATAGAATTTTGGGGTTATTACAAACTATTAAT
This sequence comes from Ichthyophthirius multifiliis, assembly GCF_000220395.1. Taxonomy (NCBI): domain Eukaryota; phylum Ciliophora; class Oligohymenophorea; order Hymenostomatida; genus Ichthyophthirius; species Ichthyophthirius multifiliis. The sequence continues at coordinate 161 of NW_004087169.1, forward strand.
TAAATTATTTAAAAATTATATTATTATTACAAAATATGTATATACAATAAGTTTTTACTTTATATATATTTATTAGCCATTTTTTGAAAATATAAATAGCTAACAAAATTAGTCAAAAATATATATATATATAATTATATAGATATATTTTTCAAAAACAAAAACAAAATATTAATCAAACTATAACCAAATAAGGTTTTTCCATCATTATTAAAGTTTGAAATAAAGTGGCATATTTTTAAATTTATTCAAAAGTTAAAGTAGGTAGCATTATCTAAAATTATAAAGCATAATTATTATAGTTAAATTAATTTTGTTAATCGTTTAAGTTTTAATAAGCTAATTAATATGCTTTTGAAAAATGCATATTTCCTATATCTTTTTATAACATTTATCTTAAATTCTAATACAAAATATTTGTTTATATAAATATTAACTAAAAAATAAGTTACTTTTATGCTTTCATCTGTACGATTTAATCTTTATTCATTTAAATTTTATATATTAGTAATGTTTTCATCTTCGTCTGAAATGTCTTCTTTTTCTTCATTTTAATTATTAGGTTCTTTTTTAATTAATAAAGTGATTAAATTTATGTTTAATAATTTCCCGATACCTTTTTATTATATATTAATTAAAATATAAAAATTTTGTATTAAATTCAAATGTAAATATATATAATTTAATATAATTATATAATATTATTTTTTAAATATATATTTGTATATATTTATATATATATTCATTTATTTTACTAATAAATTGTATTCGTTTAACATATTATCTAAATCTATTTATTATTAAGAATTATTATTATTTTAATCATTAGTTTGTTAAATATATTTTTCATTTATATATTATTCTTATTTTTATTCATTTACAAGATTTTCAGAATATTTCCTTAATTTTTTTTCATGCTATTTTTATTTAAAATTAATAATATTTTATTTAATTTTTTTTTTTAAAAAAAAGTAAATAATTTTTTTTTTACAAATAAAAAGAAAATCATTCATTATTTTTTTTTTATTATTTTTTTCAAAAAATAACAATTTTTTTTTTTTTTTTTTTAACAAAAATAAAAAATATTTTTATTATTTTATTTTAAAAAAAAAAAAATATTTTTTTTTTTATTATTTTTATTTTTTAAAAATTACTTATTAAAAAGGCAATTTATAAATAATTTTTCTTTCTATTTTTTTTTCTTTATTATTTTTTTCTTTATTTTATTATTCATAATTATTTATTATATTATTTTATTAATTTTAAGAAAAATTTATTTAGTATCATTATTCTTATTAGTAAAATATTATTAATAAGTATTCTATTATTAACAATCTTAATTTATATTTTAATTAGATATATCTTCACTAGTACATATAATATTTATATTCTCTTCATTTTTTTAGTTCAAATCAAAATTTTATTTTTTTAAATTAATAGTACTTTGTGATAAATAATTAAAATCAATAGTAGAATATTATTCATTATTTTCAGTTTTTATTCCATTTTTTTTTTCTGTATAATTTATGTTGTTTTCATATAGAATAGCTATTTCATCATTATTATTTTAATTATTAAAAATTTTATTAAGATTTTATTTAAAAGAATTATTTTTAATTATAAATTCTTTTTTATTAATTTAAATATTATTTTTAATCTTTAATTATAAATCTTATTATAATTAATTATTTTCGAGATTTTTCGGAGATTCTTTTTATTGATTTTAAATATTATTAAGAAGTGGATTTAAATATATTTTTTCTAAATGTAATTTCGACTATAATTATTAATTTTTTGAATATCTATTTTAATTATGTTGTTACATATTTAATTAAGGAAGTCTAGTTCCAGGACTTCCAACTCTTTTTTAAGGTAAATTATTAATATTAATATTATTAATATTATTATTATTATTAATTATTATTATTATTATTATTATTATTATTTTTATTATTATTATTATTAGTATTATCATTATCATTTATATTTTTATTTTTTATTTATTCTTTATTTTTACATTAATTAATATTATTTTATTCTTTATTTATCTAGTTTTAATCAAAATTAGAAAATTAATCTATATTTTTAATATTATCTTTTTCTAAATTATTTTAAGGAGAGAAGAAACGTACATAATTTTATAGTTTTCTTATTTTTAATTATTTTTATATTTTCACTTCCTTTATAAAATCTTCAGTTCTTTTTTTAATTATATCACTTTCTTTTTTTATTTATAATAATACATAAACATTATTTTTATATATGTACCTAATATTTATTAAGCAGTTGGCCTTTTTAAAGGATCTACGTTTAAAATTTCTGCGAGTAATTTCTTTAATTCTTACGAATACTAATTAGGTATAGGATTATAATTTCCCCTAATAATTTTCATAACTAAAGCATGCATATTTTCTGATTCAAAAGGTGGCTTTAAAGCACATAATTCATATATAAGTATTCCTAGACCCCATATATCTACTTTAGTCGTATATGGACGATTTTCAATTAGTTCTGGGGCTAAATAATATGGAGAACCGATAATTGTTTTAGCTTTTTCATCTGAATTCGAGAGTACTTTAGAAATACCGAAATCGGCTATTTTTATCATTTAGTTTTTGGTTAGGAAAATATTCTAAGCTTTAATATCTCGGTGTATTATATTTTTTTAATGAATATAATTTAAACCACAACATATTTATGTTATATAGTCTAAAATTTGATTTTCGCTTATATTTTATTTATTATTTTTGACTTCTTTTATTTTTTAAGAAATATCACCACCTATATTTTTATTTTTTATTAAAAAATAATATGATTATTATTTTAATTATTTTTTTACATTCAGCATAATCCATTACTATACATAAACTACCGTTCTTTGTTTTATATGACTCGTGATATGTTATTATATTTTAATGGCTTAATTAAGAGAGTATTCTAGCTTCTTTATAAGCGTTTTACTTTTCCTAATCTGTCATATGGGATATATTTATTTATTTAATTACACAATTTTAATTGTCAATTGTTCTTTGGACTAAAAAGGCCTTTCCAAAAGAACCTTCACCTAGTAATTTTATTTTTTTATATTCTATTTGTTTTTATTTCATTTGTTTTTTTTGTTATATTACTATTAATTTTTTATTATTTTGAAAGTGTTTTTTTTTAATCAATAATACATAATAATGCTTTCTATATTATAATTTCTTTTATTTTATTTTTTTAGGAAAAAAAAAAAAAAAATACTAATTTTTTTTTTATTATTTTTTTTTTTTTTTTTTTTTCAATTTCATATTAATTTTATAATGTTTATTTTTTTTTTTAAAAAAAAAAAATTCTTATATTATACTAAAAAAGCAATCGAAATTTAATTAAAAGAAGGGCTTAATTAAAAAAATGTGTTTTTTGGATAATATAAATTACTTATTAATTTATATTATATATTATATATAATATACATTATATTATTTTATTATAATTAATATAATAATATATATTATATAATGTAAAATTAATAATACAATAATTAATATTTTGTATTAAACTAAAAAAAATATACAAAATAAAATAAAAGTTAAATTACTACATTTCGGATAATAAAAAATAAATATTTTCAAAAACTTTTATTTAATGCATTATTGTAAATTTCCCTTAGTCTATATTCCGCTTTATTACTATTATTTTATAAATTTAATATAGTTTAGATATCTAAAGGTCTCATATGGAATGATTTTTTATTTTTTTTCGCAAAACCTCTCAAAATGAAGTAAAATTTAGCATATTCTTATCCTTTTATATATAAACTATAATCAATAAAATTGACAAAAACTCTTTCCATTTCATTTAATTATTAAACTGAAAAATAAGGGAAAGCCTTCGAAAAATTATTGTTTTCAAAAGATTCATCATCCCAAATTTTAGACGCAAGAATCATTGCTGTAATTGTAATTTTTCTCCAGTTTAAATTGTTTAGGGAAAAACCACTATTTAATAATAGTCTTTCTATATAAATAAGGGTTATTATAGGAATTTCCCTTTCCATTTTACAGGATATGATGATGTTCTTGCAGTAGTTTTAGATTGTTTACTATTAAGGCTTTACTAAAAGAACATTATCAGGGTTATTTTCAGTATATGTTTTATCAAATAATAGTCTATTTTATTATTAATTGTTTGGAATTACAATAGAGTATCTTGATATAGTGGAAAACTTGAGATTTGTTGAGTATATATTATTATCATCTATATCTTCTTTTTAAAATGATGTATTTTCTTAATTTTCAGATGTACATATATTTTCCTCTAATTCTCCTTAATTGATTGTTTCGTAAATTTCTTTTTATTATTTTTAAGCTTCTATAAGATTATTTAAATTTAGATTATTTATTTGGCTTTATTTTATATGTAAATATGATTCTTTGAGTATGTTTTCGATTTCGTTTCGGCTTTTTTCGAATTCTAAACGGCTTTCGTTTTTAAAGGTTATATTTAGGTCTTTTTATTGGTTTTTCCATATATATTTATTGTTTTTTATTATATCTTGATATTTTAAGTGGTTTTCACTATCAATTATATTATTTTATATATTATTAGTATTTTCCTTTTTTTTTTTTTATATATTTAATTTTTTTTATTATTAACAAAAAATACGTGAATCATAGTAGGTTCTTCTACTGGATTTGTTGTTTTATTTATTGATATGTCTTTAAGTTTATTGACTATTTTTTTATTAGATTCACCTTATTCTATGTAATTCAATAAAATACAACTTAAGCAATATGAAAGTTCTTCAATATCTAAATTTATTATTGTAGATGTTAATTTTCCACCTTCATAGGATAAATACATATTTTTTATATTTTAATATTCTAAGTTAGGTTTTAAATCATCACAATTTTCGTTCTATATTTTTTGTTTATTATTTTTTTTTATTATTATTTAATTACTTAATTTTAATTATTTAAGATTTTTAGATTTCTCAATAAACGAGTTTCTTTATTTTTTAAAGTTAATCTTCCGTTTTGATCATAGGTAGATATTAAATATAAATCGTCATTTGCTTTTATTTTTTTGTTACTTTTTTATTATGAAATTTATCTTTATAGCCTTTATTTACTAATAGATTTACTATTACTTTTACTATTACTATTACTATTACCTATATTATTAGTTTATTTATAAAACTATTATATTTTTTTTACTATTTTGTTTTTAAATAATTTATTTTGTTTAATTGTTTCTTGATTATTATTAAGAAGTTAATTTCGGTTTAATTTTTTCTAAACTAACTTTTTTATTTATATGAGTTTAACTTTTTTTTATATCAGGTTTATTTTGTGTTTTTGAAATAATTTAATCATAATCAATATTATTTTAAGAATTCAAATTATTTTCCTTTTAATTTTCACTTAATTATTATTTTTATATATACTTTTATATTATTTTATTAAATTTTTTTTTTATATTTTTTAAATTATAAAAATACTTATTTTTCTTTTATAATTCCATTTATATTAAAAGTATATTAGTTCATTATTTTTTCAACATCTTTTTAAAAGGCATCTTCTTCTTAATTATTTGAATCAAATTTATTAAATTTGTTTATTTTATTTTATAAGGATTTTTATTTTTAAATTTATTTTTAAATTTATTATTATTATTATATTATTATTATTATTATTATTATTATTATTATTATTATTATTATTATTACTATTATTATTCTAATTAATCGCTTTAAAATTCAATATTAGTTTTATATTTTTATTTATTTATATTTTTAATTATAACGTTTTTTTATGAATTTATTTTATTTATTTTTTATTATTTTTCATGTTTTTGTATTTATTTCTCTTTTTCAATATTTTGTCCCTGACAAGGTAATATTTCTGATATATAACTTATTAGATTTATTAATTTAGTTGAATGTCCTGGTAGAACCTATAAATATTATATATATATATTAAATTTTTTTCTTTTTAAATAAATATACTTTTATACTATTAAATAATTGTTCAATATCTTTATTTGACAAATATGCAAATTTCGCTAAATCATACCCATATCCTCTCGAAATTAATTCTTTAGCATATTATTATAAATTAAACAACTTTAATAATCTATATAAAGGAATGATTTATATATTTTTTTTTTCTGTTTAATTATAATCGTTTATTGAATTTTATTATTCCCATATATTTGTTTCAAAGTTAGAGTTTTTTTATTACGATATTTAATTAGAATCATTAAAAGATTTATTTACTTTGGTAAATTTAATCGATGTTGTTTATAAAACTGGTTTAACATTTTATATTTTTTTTTGTAAACTTTATTTTTTTGTTGTTCTTCCCACTTTTTCATTCTTGCTTATTTTTATTTTTTTAATCTATATATTTTTATACATATATTATATTATATTTTATTTTATTTTATTTTA
>NW_004087167.1:0-5453 GCF_000220395.1 Ichthyophthirius multifiliis
TTATTTTATTATTTCAATATATTTATTTAATGATTATAATTTTCCATAATCAATTTCTTATTTTGTATATTGCTATGTGTACAATTTTTCATATTTATTTTTTTATTTTTATAACCAAATAATTATTTCTTTTTTGTCTATATTTTATTTAATTAATAAATTTAAATAATTAAATCCACTATATTCATGTATATTATTTTTAATATATTTTTTATCCATTTAATTTCTTTATATATGCAAAGTTAACTATTTATTTCCTATAAATATTTACACAAATTTCCTTTATAAGTCCAACAATGATAATTTCTTGGATATTTTTTTAAACAAAGTTATATAAACTAATTTTCCATTTCCAAAAATTATTCCAAATTTAATTATTATATATTTTTTTAAATTAGTTTTAATCTATAATACCAAGCAATACTAGATTTTTTAAATTTTTAACAAATAAGTGAATTAAAATGCATTTCTTCTTCAAAAATAATATTATTTTTATTCCACAAATTAAACCTTAAATTCCACATAGTATTATTTTCACCATTAATACATAATAAAATTTTAGAAATGATGTTTATAAGATAATCATTCATTTAACAAATTTCTATAAGAAAAATATATAATATAAAAAATAATAATAATATTAATAATAATAATAATAATAATAATAATATATTTATATATATTATTTACTTTTTTATTATAAAATTTTAATACATTCATTATATAAAATTTATACTGCATCGAATGAAATTCCCATTTAATTTTCTTATATAACAATAAGTTTATTTGGAAATAGCATTTACATGATTTCATTTGGTATATGATCAATTTCTTTTATTTAACTTAAATTTTCGAAAAATTCTTAATAATATAAATATATTATTTCATTTTTTTCCATTTATTTTTATTTATATAAATATTAATATAAATTTTATATATATTTATATCTTTTTTTTATTTTTTTTTATTTAAAATTAAATTCAAAAGCAATAAGTACATAATTTTTATTCTTTTTGTTTTATAAAAGATTCTTTGTTTTATTTCTTAATACCATTTTTATATAAATCAATTGCTTATTATTATAGAATAATGCTAATATTTTCTTAATATTCATTTTTGTCTACTTCATTTGTATATTTATTTTAGATATTATTTTCTTCTTCTTCTTCTTTTTCTTTTTCTTCTTCATCTTCTTCTTTTTAAATTTCTAAAAATTTAACATTTTCATCACAATGTAAAGAGAAAATATCACAATAAGATAATTCAAATAAATAAATTTAACTAAGTAAAGGAGGAAGATCTTATTTAGGTTTTCCATTTTTTTTTTTTGCTAAAAATAAATTCCAATTATTTTCTGTATTTATTTTCAATTTATGCTATTTTAACATTTAGTCAAAGGAAATTATAGAGTTTTTTATTATTTCTTCAACTTTTACATTTAAATATTTTTCGTTTATTTTTAAAAGTTCAGATTAAAAATCAAATTTTATATTTAAATAAATTAATATTTCTCTATTTTAATTTAAAATTTATTAATCAGGTGTTTAAATTTATTTTAGGCTATTTAATTTTACTAAAAATTCAGATATTTCAGTTTTAGTTTATGGGTATAATATATATGATTAAGAAATTTAATTTTAAGAATTTCTCTATAATATATTACCTTCTTAATAAAAAAAAAGAGATTGACTATTATCCATTTTATTTTTAAAAAATTTATTAGATTAGTATATATTTTTTATGATTTTTTTGTATTTATTTAAATATATATAAATATATATTTATTTATATAATATTTATAATCTTTTATTTATATTTTTTTCTATTTTTTGTTGTTGTGGATTTTTTAAAAATTAAATCTATATTTTTTTAAAATATAAATAAATCTTTTATATATTATTATTTAAATTATTCTCCTTTTTTTTAAAAAACAAAAATTATATCATTTTACTTTTTTTTAGAATATGCAATTAAATCATAATAAATTTTAATCATAAAAAACATGTTTAATAATCCTACAAAAACCGAATGAATCATTATAGGCAAAAATTATAATTTATTTCTATATTTTATTTTTTATTTAATTAAAATTTATATTATATATTTAACTTTCCAAATATTATAAAATGAAAAATGTTTCCATACAAGCTTATTATTAATCCCATATAAATTAAAAAAATTTCTAAAAAGTTAAATTTAACTTTTGTTTACGTATTTTTTTTTAAATAAGCCCAATAAGTAAAATGATAAATAGCGAATCCAATCAATTTAACACTTGTTTCTATATTATAATATATTTTCAATATAGATTCTATATATTTATTAAAAAATATATATATTAATTTACCTTAATTATTAGGTAATAAAGGAAATAATCCTATACAATTAAAATAATTGAACAAAAAACTAGTTCTTAAAAAAAAAAAAAATTAATTATTTATAAAATTAATAAAAAGTTACTTTATATATTTTTTTTTGCCAAAAGAATATAATTAATACAAAACTAAAGGCAACAAAATAGCTTTTTCATGCACATGAAATCCAAAATTATAAAAAATAAAAGATTAAATACAAAAGTATAAAAGAATTTGTTTTTTTTAGAAATTTTTGCATATAATATATATTAAAGGCTATATGCATAAGGAAAATAATATTAAAATATTGATATATATATATATATATATATATATATATATATATATATTTATTACAATTGATAATAATAAAATAATTATTATTGTATGATAAGTTTTTATTTAAATTAAAATATCAAATTAACTAACTTATACAATTCCTGAAGTTGTTTAATTTATTTAATTAGATTTATTTTCAAATATAATATTAAAAATTTTAAACAAAAACCTATCCAAAAAGCTGTATAAAGCCCAAAAATTAGGTGCCCAATAGGCATGAACTAAACCTCTATCAAAAGGAAATAATCTTATAAGTATTTATTTTATATGAACTTTTATTTATTTAAAAATAGAAATTATATTCTGAAATATATATATATATATAAATTACCAATAAATGGAAAAAAGCTTATAAAAAAAACTGATATTACACATAAAGAAAGTTTAAAAAATTTTAAATAAGAAATTAATTTTTAAATAAACAAAATTAAGTTAATAATAAAAAGAAAAAAGTCAAAGAAAAATATAAATAAATATGTTTAAAATTAAGCAAAATGCTATATATAATAGCCCCTTAAAAATATTATTTCTATTTATTTTATTAATTAAAAAAATTAAAAAATATATTATTTTACATTTTTTATTTTACAAATACTCAAAATTAATAATCCTTATAAAAATCCATTATATTAAAAATGAATATTATCTATTAAAACATTAGCAAAGTTAAAAAAACTAAAAAAAATAAACTCATGATACAATTTTATTTCTTTTCTTATTTACAATAATAATATAATGAATAAGCATATATAAATTCACTAAAAATAACACTTAGTCTTAAAAATAATATACAGTTATAACTTTAATATTCTTCATTAACTATCTTTTATTTTTATTTTTTATTTTTTTTAAAAAAAAAATTTTCGATACCTAATTTATTTAATTATCAAAAAAATTTGACAAGTAACTCAAAAATAATTAATAATATGCAAAAAAAGGAGGATAATCAAGAGTCCATATTGATAAATTATCATAATACCAATCCTTTAAATGTAAATTATGTGTAATCCTTAACCAATTTATATGCACATAGAAATCTGTTGAATGACTAAATTTTAAATATATATATATTTTAATATATTTATATATTTATATATTTATATATTTTATATAATAAAATATTACTAAGCTGGAATTAAAAATAACTTAATAGAAGAAGTAAATATAAAAACAGAAAAATAATCCATTATGTATTTTTTTTTAAATAAATTAATATAAATATATAAAAAAATAGATATAAATATTAATAAAAATATAAAAAAAAAAAATAAAAAAATAAAAAAAAAAATATAAAAAATTATAAAAAATATAACAAATAAAATAAAATGAAAAGTAAATAATCATTAATAAATAATATCTGAAATAAAAAATAAATCATTATTAAGAATAGATTCATTAAAAAGATTAAAGTATTAATCATTATTAAAATAATTATTATTATTAATATTATTATTATTATTATTATTATTATTATTATTATTATTTTTATTAATATTATTATATTTATTATCTTCATTATTATTTTTATTTTTATATTCATTATTATTATCATTATTATTATTATTATTTAAAGTATTATTTTTTTACCATTTTAATATATTAAATTTTTATCACTTTTATTTAGATGTAAAAATCCTAACTCACTTTTCCTATCTACATGACTATCTTCTTATCCATATCCTTAATTTTATTTTATCACACTTTTTTATATAGATTAAACTTTTCTCATGCAATAATTTATACTGTTTCTTATAATTTATTAATTTTCAAAACAAAAAACTTTATTTTAGAATGAAGTTAAATATTTATTACTTTATTTATGTTTTATTCTAAAAATTTAATTTGTTTATAAAAGACCTTCATTATTATTATTATAAAGTTCTATTTTCCATATTTAATCTTCATTTAATTTATTTAAATTTCCACAAGAAACTAATTATCCTTTATGCCATTCATCATTTTAATTTTCTATTCTATAAGATTCATTTGATTATAAATAAAACTATGTTATTTTATGTTTAAAATAAACTTCATTTTAGTCAATTCCTTATACGAATTATAGTTACCATTAGAAGTAAACCTCATTATTTTCATTTTTTTTTTTTTTAATTTTACTAAATTATGTTTAGGATTATTTTTTAACTTCTCGTATTAAGAAAATATTCCTTTATCTCTTTTCAAGTTTTTTATTATTATAATTTAATCTGGTTGAATTATTTAATGTTTATGATTCTTTTATATAAAACTACTAATAAGTATTTATTTTTCAGTATTTAATTCTTTTTGAATTTATTCTTCAATAGGTATTAAATTTATATGTAATTAACTATCCATTAAAAAAAATTAACTTTTTTCAATTATTACTTAACTTTAATTTATGTATTTGTTCGGGTTTATTTATTTTTAACTATTATTTAATTGCTAAATGTTAATATCATTTAAAGATTTATTGTAATAATCAAGTTTATTATATTATTATTATTTTATTGAAATTTAATTTCATTTATAATTCTTTTAAAAATTATTATTTTTTTATGTTATAACAACATATTCCGATTATTTTTAAAATAAACATATATTTCCCATTTTTATATTTATATAGAATAAATCAAAACATAGTAAATAATATATTATAAGTTAAATTTATAAATAATTTAATAAATAAAAAAATAAAAAAAAAAAAAATATAAATAAAATTTAAATAAAAGTTAAAGAATAAAAAAAATAGAAATGTTTTATAATATGTATATATATTTATAT
>NW_004087843.1:0-4623 GCF_000220395.1 Ichthyophthirius multifiliis
TATATATATAATAAGTAGAATATATATATATATATATATATATATATATAAATATATTTATATTTTTTAATTTATATATTAGTATTTATATATATAAAATTAATAATTAAAATTTATACAATTTCTTTTATTTTATATAATAATTAATCGTGCTTTTTTAATACTTTTAAAAAATATAATTTTTATTTTCATATAAAATTTTATAAATGTTTTCAACTATATTTTCATTGAACTAAATCAATTGTAAAATAAGAAATGTTTTTTTTTAGAAAAAAATAAAAAAAGTAAACTAATATTATAAATGTTAAATTGCTATTATTTTCAATTTTTTCTTCATTTTTCATAAATTATCAATAATTAAATATATTTTATTGAACTTATAAGGATATTTCTAAGATTTAAATCCTTATTTAATATATATTTTTTTTTAAATATTAAATTGTCAAATTTAATTATTTTTTCTTTGTCAATTTGCCCTTTTATTATAACAAATTACACATTTCACTTCCTTATATATATTATTTTTAAATAAAATTTCGAATTTTTATAAAATCTAAAAAGTTGTTATATCTATATAAGAATGCTTTTTGTTCAATTAGTGTTTATTAAAATTTGTTTTATTAAATTATTTCATATTTATGACTATTAGATTTTTTTTGGACTAAATATATGGTACCAAATGCACCTTTTTGGTTTTTTTTTATTAGGAAGTCCGTTTAGAGTTACTTTATTCCTATTTTTTTTAGTATAATATTATATTAGTGAGTGATTTTGGGTATAATATGGAGGTTTTTGTATAGATTTTGATTTTTTTTCGATTATTATTTTTGTTTTAAAATATATTTCTTTCTATATTTTTTTTTTTTTAATATTTTAATAAAATATATATATATTAAAAAATAAAAAATGGAAGGAAAAAAAGATTTATTGAAAAAAAAAAACATTATTAATTGGTAAAATTATAATTATCCTCCTTATTTAAAACTTTTTCATTTTGATATAAATGAAATTTCGGACCCTCATAAAAAAATATGCATATATATGTGGATTTCTTAAATTGTAATTTTCGTAATTTCAATAATTAATATAGTAAATAATTTGGTATAAATAAACGACGCAAGTGGAAATTATAAAAGAATTGTTTATTCGTTTTCCTTTTTTTTTTAATAAATAGTATTTCTCTATTTATTTTTTTTAAAGGATTGTAGTCTTTCTTGGAAGGAATTTAAACTAAAATATTTTAGATTTTATAAGCTTTTTTTATTGTTATGGATTTAATTATATTAATATCTGATTTTTATTGTTTTAATGGATTTATTAGGATTAAATATGTTTCGAGATTTTCAAGCTTTTTATGTTAAGTTGAAAGCTTTGCTTTTATTTTTGTTACAGGTATATCATTTTTTGTAATATTTAAAAGTTAAGTTTGGGAATATGGAAATGCTAAAATTAATATTAAAGATGATAATGAAAGTTAATAAAATACAAGTTCTGTAAGTAATACTGATTGATTATTTTATTTTTAAATGTTTTTGTATTAACAATATTTTTTTATAAATAATATAGATAGAAGGATATTTTTTTTTTGCATATAATATATATTTATTTATAATTTTAATTTCGACTAAAAAAAAAAAAGGGACAAAAAAAAAATGAATTTATAAAAAAAATATATATTATAAATATAAAAATAAATATAAAAAAAAATATATAAAAATATTAAATATATATATATAAAAAAAAAAATATATATATATATATTTATATATAATTTAATAAATATATTCAATATATTCAATATAATTTTTATTTATCTATAATTATACAATAAAGTTTTATTCATTTAAGATTTAATTTTTAATTAACTTTTTTCCATTCATTTAGTACCTATTTAGGATTAGACGAACTTTATATTTAATTAGCCCAATATGTGAATGAAAAAACAGACTTTTGATTATTTACATAAATTTGTTGTATATTTAATTTTTTTAATCTTTTTATTTATTATTTTTAGTTTTTTATTAGTTTTTATTTTCACATAAAGGCTATTTTTTTATATTTTTTAAATTATCTGTTAATGGAGATTTTTAAATAGATATATTATTATATAAACTATATGATTTATTTTTTTATTTTTCATTTAATTTATTATTTATTTTATTTAAATCTTCATATAGTTCCTACTCATAATTATCTTTTGGTGTTTAATTTTTATTTAAATTATTGAATTATTTTGTATTTTATATTTAGATTAATTATTTATCATATTTTTAAAATAAAGATATATTAATTGAAGATAATATTGGTTTTTTTGTTATTTATTATTTTTATATTTTTTATAATGGATTAATTTTTTTAATTTTATCTTCTTAATTTGTAATAAAAATCTATTTTTTCTAATGTTAATTTTTTATTAAATGATTAATTTAAAGTTTTTCTTTTTTTTCTTCGGAAATATTATTTTAAAAGGAAACTTCATTTTTTTTATCATCTATATTAGACATACTAATAATTAAAGATTCATTTTAATTTTCTATTTAATTAATTGATTTTTCAGGCGATTATACTTAATCTTTTGTAATAAAAAAAGCTAATTTTTATTCATTTAAATTATTTTCTTATTATTATGGTATTTATGTTAATAAATCCTTTATATTATCTTACTATTAGTTATATTATATTTTCGGTAAAATTTATGGAAATATAGGTTATGTTTAAGGAATAATCTCTTATATTTAAGGAATAAACTCTTCTATATTATTTTTAATTTAATTTTCTTAGTTTTACTAATCTATTATATGGTTTATTTGTTTAATTTTAATTAAGTTTTCATTTATATTAGGAATAATTTACTCTAGTTATATTTGAGTTTATGTAATATTATTTGATGAGTCTATTATGTTTTCTTAATACTATTATTTAACACTAGTTTACATTTCTATTAAATTATCGAATTAAGATTTTATTTTATCAAAAGATTGCTAAATTTAAATTTAATTTTTACTTTCATTATTAAAATAAATTTAATTATTTTAAAATGTTTATTTATTTTAATTATAATTTAATATTTAGGCAGATTTATTAAGAAGTGGTTTTTGTGAGATTTTTTTTAAAGGATTTTTAGGTAAATCTTTATTTTCTTTTTCGTTTTATATTACATTCTAATATTTTGGAAGGTTTTGTGAATTATTTTAAAGAAAATATTATTATTACGTAATTTTATATTAATCTATAAATATATGTTTAAATATATATATTTTATACAGAAAAATCTAAATATATATATAATTATAATTATAAATATATATATATATATAAAATATATACATATATATATCTATTACATATAATTGACTTTTTTTATTTAATTTATTTTATTACCGTATTATTTAATTTAGTTTGTTCTAAAATATATATTTTATGATTAAATTGAAAACTACTTTATATTTTATATTTATTAATATATTTTCTTTTATTTAACATTAATATCATATGAATTATTGTTTTTAATCATTTTTTTTTTTTCTTGTTTTTTTTTTTTTTATTTAATAAATTTTATTTTTATTATATATAATAAAAACAATCAATATATATTTTATAAATTTTTATATATTAAAAATTAAAAAATAAATTTTTATTAATTAATTAAAATGGGAAGTTGCTAATCTTGCTGCTAAACAGCATTAAAATAAAGTCATGAAATATAAAATTTAAAATAGTCTTTAGGTACAACCGAAAAACCAATAAAAAGTCTTTCATTAAAATAAATATCATAAAAAGATACAAATTTAGCTATAAAACATGATTAAAATAAAGATAATACAACTCAAGTAACATCTATAGTAAAAAATGTCAGCGAAAAATTAAAAGAAAGTAACTTAAATGAATAAAATACAGACCGTTTTTAGACAAATTAAAGCTTAAATATTGTACATATATATATATTTTTTATATAATAAATATTTAAATGATAAATTTTATAGAAAGAATCAGCAGATGAAGATGATAATAAATTTGTTTTTCTTTTTTTTTATTATTATTAAAAAAAAATAAAAATATAATTTAAAAAATAAAAAAAAGGTAATTTAAACTGAATAAAGTGAAAATCAAGAATAGGTCATTGATATAATATAATTGCTAATAAAGTAAATAATTATTATATAATAGTTATAATATTTCAAGTAAAATTAAGAAAACATGATGGATTTTTGAATATTAATTTATTTTTTTATTAATATGAAAAAATTGTATAATATATAAAAATTAATATATATATGAAAATGGAAGAAAACATAAAATTAACATTTTTTTTTTTTTTTTAAAAAAAAACTAAATAAACAAAACAAAAATTGTTAAAAAAAAAAATTATAATTAAAAAAAATATATTCAACAACATTATTATTACTTTTAAGTAATATTTTTATTTCCCATACATAGTCTAACACAATCCCAAAGGATTTATTTCCTAAAAATACTACTATTTTTAGATTTTAAAATAGCATATATCATATCAAATGCTTTCTTTCGTTAATTTACTAAATAATAAAGATCTAAAAATTCTTCTTATTACTTAAATATAATAAATTTATTTATATTTACATAAATGTATATATATATATATAT
>NW_004087842.1:0-3681 GCF_000220395.1 Ichthyophthirius multifiliis
TATTTTTTTTTTTTTAAATATAAAAAGCTTATTATAATTATTATATTTCTCTGTTTCTTTTATTAAATCATATATTAAAAAATACTTATTTTAAAAAGAAAATGTGTATTAGTATTTAAATTTAAATGTATTCAAGTTTATTTACATTTATTAAAATTTAATAAATTATGATTTTTTTGTTTTTAAAACATTAGGTTTATTATAATTGTAATGAAATAAATATTCTAATTATTTCGCAAAAAAATAATAAATTTAATATATTATATATAATCTTTAATTTGAGTTTATTTTTTTTTTTTATTTTATTTTTTTTTAAATTTGTATTAATATTTATTTTATTTATTAAGAATAATTTTAGTATATCTTTAATTTTATAATATTTATTAAAATGGATTTTACTAAATCCTAATATATTTGATATTGTTAATTATAAGCAAAATTAGTGTTTTAATTTAAATTAAATCATTTAATTTTAATAATCTTAAACTCTAGGTATATCGGAAACTATTAATTTATATAAATTAAAAAAAATTATTCATAAATACACGTATAATTTTAAAATTTAAAACAATAATTATCATCTATCTAATTTAGTAAATTTACATAAAATAAATAAATCTTTTTTATATATAAAAAGTAATATATCTTTTTTACTATTAATTATTAAATAAAAAAATACACATATAGGCAAAAACATATTTATTTTTATTGAAATTATATCATCATTATGATATATTATATATAAATATTTTATATATTAAAATAAATTAAATAAAAAATATAATAATTCTTATATATAAAATATATAAAATTACATTAAAATTAATATATTTTATTTGTATTTTTATTTAAAAATAAAAATATATTATATAATATTTTATTAATTTATAATAAAAAAATAGATTTATAAAATAATATATTTATATAAAAATAAAATGAATAAATATTTCATGTATTTTAATATTTAAGTACACAAAATAATAAAAATTATATAATTTTTAAAATAAAATTACTAATAAATTTACATACATAAACAAGAATTCAAAACCTTTTAATTTTTTATTAAACTATAAATATTTTATATAATATGTTTAATACATAAAAATTTAATATATGAGAAAAATTATTTAATATTAAAGAAAATAAAGAAAGAAAAAAATATAATATTTAAAAATCAAAAAATATACAAGCTTTTATATTTATATTTATATTATATTATGAATTCTATTATTATCATAATATTTTATATTATTAATAAATAACAAAAAAAATATTTGTTTTAAATAATATATGTAATAGATAATATGTAATAATTTAATATTTATATATTATAAATATAATTTATTTATATTTTTTTTTTATATTATTTTAATTATATTTATTTTATTTTAAGCCAATTTTTTGTGATTTTAATTTTATATAATTATTATAAATACACATTAAATAATTATTTTTTTTTTTATATAATAAAAATATAAATATAAAAAAAAAATATAAAAATATTATGATTGTTAATTTATTTAAAAAATATTATAATAAATTTTTTGTTAATTCATATTTTTTTCAAATCTTTAAAACATTCTTTTTTTAAAAAACTTTAATTTTTTAAATAATATATATTTTTAAATAAATATATTATAAAAAGTTTTATTAGCTTTTTTTGAAAATAAATTCAATTATATATTTGATTTTATAAGAAAAAATAAAAAACTGAATTTATATTTTCAAAAAATATTGAATACAATTAAAATTTAAGCCATTTACATAAAACTTATATTTTTAAATATAATTAAAGTTCTATAATAAAAGCTTATTTTTAATTTTTTTTTTTTTTTAAAAAAAAATAATCCTTTATTTAAAAAATTTAAATAACTAATTTAAAAAATCATAAATTATATCATCTAAATTATAAATTTATAAAAAATTTGAACAAATGGATGTAAAAAAAATAATATTTGTACTCAAAACTAAAAAAAATATATTTAAATATTTTCAAATAGAAAAAAAATAAAGCTTAAAGTCATCAAAAATCCATGATATATTCTCCTTTTTGAATAATCTTAATCATTTAAAATATCAGGTCTAAAAAATACTCCAAATATATAAAAAATTAAAGAAGTTAATAAAGAAAGGCTAAAAAGTTTTTAATTAATTAAAAGTTCAGATAATAAAGATCCATATATAGGCCCTGATAAGATTCTTATTTATTTCATTTTATCATAATAAGTGCCTTTATTTTTAAAACGGAATACTTATAATGTCCCTGTTAAGAATATTTATAAAATTAGAAGTTAATTTTTTATTTCTACTAAATATATTTTGAAAAAGAAATTTATAATTTAAAAAGATAATAGATTTGGAGCTTAGTTTAATCTATAAGGTATATTATTTATTATTAAAGAAAAAATTGTAGGGATTAAAAATAAACTCTTTATTTCTAAAAAATTTATAGAATTCAGAATATCAAATTTTATATTAAAAATCATATTTATATTATTATTTTATTAAGATTAATTATTATTATATAATTAGATGAATAAAATATATTTAGCTAAAATAATAATTATTATTATATTTTAAAAAAGAGAAAATTTATATAAGAATATTATAAATAACAAAATATAATTATATTTTATTATATAATTATATATTTATTATTAAATTTTTATATTTATAATTTTTTTTTTATTATTATTGAAATTTTAATAAAAAAATATTCATAGCATGTATATAATATTAATAAATAATTATATAGATATCATAGATTTTTTCTAATAAAAAATACGATAAAATATTGGGATATAAATAATAATAATAATAATAATTATAGTGTTTTAATATTAAATTTCTTTAAAATTATACAATTTTTAAAAATATAAAAAAAATTAAATAAATAATAATAAATTGTAAATTTTCAATATTTTTTAATATATAATCTTTAAAAATAG
The DNA here is from genome assembly GCF_000220395.1 of Ichthyophthirius multifiliis. Classification (NCBI taxonomy): domain Eukaryota; phylum Ciliophora; class Oligohymenophorea; order Hymenostomatida; genus Ichthyophthirius; species Ichthyophthirius multifiliis. The sequence continues at coordinate 2,949 of NW_004087842.1, forward strand.
ATAATATATATCTTTTATATTACTCTTTTAATATAATAATGTAAAATAATCAAATTTTTTTAAATTTATTTTATAAATAATTTCCTTAATAAACTAATATTAATAGGAAAAAATATTATAATAATTAATTTTTAATAATATTTTTATTATTTTTTTTAAATAAATAAAATAAAAAAAATTAGCTAATTATATATATATATTTTACTTGATTTTTTTTAAAATAATATATGTAAAATGAAAATTTATTAGAATAAAAAAGTTTGAAAAACAAAGAAATTTAAGCTTTCATTTAATAATATAATATTTTAAAATAAGAAAATTAAAATTTAATAGAAAAATTAGAAAAGGCTAAATAATAAATTTCTATTTAAAAAGAAAATGAAAAAGAAATAATAAACAAATTTAAATAAGAAATATAAACATTAAATTTACAAATAAAAGATTTAAAAATTAAAATAATGTTTTGTAAGAAAAATTTAATAAATAAATATAAGAAAATACTAATTTGAATAAATAAAATAAAGAAAATGAATTTCAATAAATAAAATAATAATCTTAAAATTCGCAATCAATATTTTTAAAATACATAGGTTAGATATTATTTAAAAAGATAAAATTTACTTTATATAATAAATATAAATAATATTAAATATATATAAAATTATATATATATATATATATATATATTTATTTATATATTTTATTTTATTATATTTATTTTATATAATTATTT
>NW_004087841.1:0-4471 GCF_000220395.1 Ichthyophthirius multifiliis
TTTAAACTGTACAAAGTAAAGAAGTACTGACTTTTTAGAATAAAATAAGAATACTGGATTTTCTGAAAAAACTAAAATTGACATAGAAAACTTTAATACTTGTTTCAAAGATTATACTAGTAAAAATAAACTTTAAAGATTAATGGAATAAAATATTGAGAATGTTAATTAATAATAAAGATTCTTAGTTGAATACAAATAATATATATAAATTGTTAGAGATGCATTTACTAAATGCGAAACAGATATTTAAGATTAACAAGCTATATAATTTGTTAAAACTATCAAAGAATGCATAAGTATTTATAATTAAATAATTATTGTTTATATATTTTATTTTAATATAGAGTGTAAATGGTTATAAATTTGTTTTTAGTTTTATTTCTTTATTAAGTTTATTGATTATATAATGAAATAATTAAATAATACTAAAATTTTTACATATATAATTTTATTTAATATCTGTTTTTTAATTGTTTAGATTTAAAATATAATTTTTTTATTTATTTAAATAAATAAACAAAAAAAGTTTATGTCTATTATTAATATAAAAAATTAAATAATTTTATATTATAAAATAATTTATTTTTAATTTTAAAACAAATTATATATTTTGTATATTATAAATTTTATTTTTATAAAAAGTAAATACAATAAATTTTATAATTAATATAATATTAAATAAATATAATAAAATAAAATATGTATATTTAATATTAGATCAAAAAATATATTTCTATTACATATATACTTATTTTATAATAATATCTTTTAAAAATAAAAATGTTAATTTTAAAATTTTATTGATAATTATTGTATTCATCAATAAATAATATTTTAAACGAATTAATTTTTAACAATTTAGAATTTCACAGACAGTTAACATTATATATTCCTTATAAATAAATGAAATTGCTTATTAAAAATATAACTTATTGCCATCTTAAGTATGAAGAAATTTAGTTATATTATAAATAATTGATAACAAATATATATATAAAATCCAATTTTAATTTATAAAAATATATAATATTATTATACTATTAATTTAAAAATTTAGAGTTTTAATGAGTTTTAAGTAATCATTTTTTAAATATTTAATAATATTAAGATATTAATTTATAATATTAATAATATATTAAATATATAATTAGAATCATATTATATAGAGAATTATTTATTTTTTAATTTTTATAATTATATATATATATATATCAATCAACTTTTTATAAAATAAATTTATTTTTAAACTTTTAATATTTTATTTTCTAAATTTACTTTATTAAATAAATAAAACTATTATTTATTTATATTTTTTTTAAAAAAATATAAAACTTATTAATATATATATTTTTCTTTTTTTAAAAAAATATAAATAATAACTTAATTTAAATAATAAAAATGGAAATAGAATAATTAAAGAAATACTAGGATGATTTTTAAAATTTCTAATTAAATTATTCTTTCATTAATTATCAAATATTTCTTTTTGAGATTATAAAATAATGGTAAAACTAATAACTAGATAAGAGGCTGTTTTAAAGCCTTAATAAACCCAAAATCTTTATGAAACATAAGAATTAATATAAACTATAAAAGAAATAAAATTAAAATTAAATACAAAAAAATATTTTTTAAAATTTTTAAGATTTAAAGAAACTCTTTAATAATTAAGGAGTTCTCCAGAAATGTATATTAGATATTAAATATTCAAATATTATACATAAAATATCGAAAATATGTGGGAGAAATGTATTTAAAAATACAAAAAATAGAGGATTTATTAATAATATTATTTAATAATTTAATTAACTATTTTTAATTTTTAGAAAAAATAAGGTATTATCATTAAGAATTTCAATACAAATTATTTTATACTTATTTACGTAAAAATAAAAATCAAATTTAAAATAATTAAAGACAAAAAAAAATTCAACAAAAATAAGTAAAATAATTTTCTTAAGAATAAATGAATCATATATATAATATTTCATATATACATATATTTTAATGTAATATTTAAAAAAAAAATTAAAAAAATAAAAAAAAGATATTTTTTTTAAAAAAAAGGTTAAAAAAAATTATATAAAAATATATATATATAAAAAAATATTATATAAATATATATGAATCTATTTTTATTTATATATATATATATATATTTATTTATTTATATATACTTTATTTTTTGTTTTTATATTATTCAAAAATATATTTTTACAATCTTTAAATTTTATATTTTTTTTTATTTATAATTCTATTTTAACATATTTTACATCTTTTATTTTTTTTTCTTTCTATAAATTATATATTTATTATAAATATATAAAGTTTACTGTTTTCTATCTTATTTTTATTTATATTTATTCAACATGATTTCTAGTAATATTATTTTTTTATAAACGATTATATTATCTTCTATAACATATGTTTTTCTTTATCATTTCATTTCAAATTATATTTTTTTTTTATAATTAATATCATCTATTTTTTTAAGCAATCTATATAATCTTTCCGAAAAAAACTTTCTAATTTTAAATCCCTATAATTATTTATTTAAAGCTATAATTTTTATTAAAATAATTCCCATCAATATACATTTCTTATTCAAAATTTTTAATAAGATAATATACATTTACAGCTATATACATATTATCCTTTATAAATTTAGAAATTTCTTTTTCCATTTAATGCTATTTTTAAAGAAAGCAAACCTTGTTATAAATAATCATATTAATTTCTTTAGATTTAAATTTAACTACATTAGTTTTATTAGCTTAAATGTTTTTATTATCTAAAAGAAGAGATATTGTATATTACATGCTTTTATTATTTAAATATATTCTAGCTTATTATACTTTTATAGATGTTTAAATATTAATTAAATTTCTTTTTTAGTACAAATAGAATTTTTTAAAAAATTTTATATATATTATTTTATTATTTAGTGTGTATATTTTTTTATAAATACCTTTTAATCTTATATGTTTAAATTATAGTCTTTATTGATCTTTTATTTAGTAATCTTTTACAGGAAAATCAATTGTATTATTCTATTTTATTTAAATCATATATATATTTAAAATTGATGCATATTATTTTTATTTTATTAATCAACTCAATTAATTATATAAAAAAGCCAACATAAAAATATACTACCCCTATTTTTTGTTTATATAAATTTCTAAAAATAAAAAAGAATAAGAAAAAATAATAATGGATTTATTAAACTAAACTATATAAATATATAATATTCTTTTTATATAATGAAAAGTAATTATATGTATTAAAATATTCTTAATTATTTATTATTTTTTCATTAATATTTTTATATATTGAAATAGTTAAATTATAATGAAAAATAATACTAAATAAAATTATATATATAAATAAAATAATTATTTTTTAATTAATATAAATAATTTTATTAATATATATTATTAAATTATATTCTTAATTATTCTTTATATTAAAATATATTTAAAGATTTTTATTTAATTAATAATATAAGTGAATTTTATTATTCTTAACAACTATTTTTTGTTGATTTGTATTAAAATATGAATCAATAAACAAATATATATTAGTTTTTTTAAAACTAATATAATATTATTAGATTTATATTAATATAAATTTTGATGTAAAAATATTAATATTTTTTTATAATTTTCAAAAAAAAAAAATTATAATTAAATTTTATAATAATAAGTATTCAAATTAGTATTATAATAATATGATATAAAAATAAAATATTAAATAAAAATTAATATTATTAATTTTTAATATAAATTATTAATGCAAAAAATAAATAAAATTAAATTTTACTTTTTTTTTTTTATTTGAGTTATTATTTTTTTAAAAAATAAAATAAAATATTAAATATTAATTTTCTTATTAAAATATTTTATAAGAAATTATTATTAAAAAATTTGTATATTTACTTTACGAGATTAAATATTATCTTTATTGGATATAATCTTCTAAATTAAAAAAATAGATTATATTTACTTTTTGAAGATAATATATAAAAAATAAAAATTAAATAATTAAAATTATTATATATATATATATTATTTAATTAATTTTTGTATATAAATTTATCTTTAATTTTATATATATATATCTTTTATTATTATATATTATATAAAATAAATATATATAAAAATATATATATATAAAATTATAAATATAAATATTATTTTTATTTAAATATTTTAATAAAATTAATAAAAATCAATCAACAATATAAAAATATTTATTCTCATTTATTTATTAAGGCAATATATAAAAAAATGAAAAAATTAATAATATAATAATAAATATAATTTTTTATAAGTCAATTTAATATATATTTTAACTTTTAATTAAATAAAATAATTTTTCTATTTTTTTTTTTATTATAAAGAGTTTATTTATATATTTTATATATATATATATATATATATATATATATATATATATATATATATTA
>NW_004087165.1:0-4940 GCF_000220395.1 Ichthyophthirius multifiliis
TAAAATAATTTTATCATATTATTAAAATATTTTATAATAAATATATATATAAATTTTTATATTAATATATATATATTGTAAAAATATCTATATATTTTTGTTATTTTTTTAAAAAAATATTGACAAACACTAATTAAAAAATTATCTAAATATAAATTTAATTTTCTTTTCTAATTTTAATAATAATTTATTTAAAAATAAAAACAAAATAAATTTTTATAAAAAATGATAAAATATTTAATACATATTTTATTATTTTTAATTTATTTAACAAAATCAATATAATATGGTATTATTTGTTATTAAATATTTAAAATTTTATATGAATATATAAAAAATATTTATTAAATTAAAAAAATTATATAAAAGATGATGCATCTATTTAATTAAATTAAATTAAGTTATTCCCTTCAGAATTTCAGACATATTAATACCAAGACGATCCTATATTAGTTTATATATAAAATGACCATAATTATGATATTAAAATAAAAGAAATTTTTATAACTAACAAAAATTTTTAAGTATATTTACCATAAAACATTATAAAAGCAAATACAAAATCTTAATTCATAGAAATTTATTAAATATATGATTAACAAGTAAAAAAAATTAAAAAAAATTATATATATATAAAAGTAATTAATATGCAATTAAGATGATATAATATTACCTTTTATAACTTCTTAAGAAATAAAAATATGGAAAGAATAATAATAAGTAAAAATAATTAAAATAATTAAAATATAAAATACAAAAAATAAAGTAAATATAAGAAATATAAATAATCCAGATAAAAATAAAAATAAGCTAATAAGAAATTATAAATCATGAAATTTATGTTAAAATGAATTCTTTTAAATTACATAAATAAAATATAATTGATTTTAATATAACTGAAACATTCCAAACATATTAAAAATCAATAACTATAAAAAATCCTTTAAAATAACCTGTTTCTTTTAGATTATTTTTAGCACCTAATGATTTAAATTCATTAATAAATACATAGTAAATAAAATAAATAAATATAATAATATTATAAATATATATATATATATATATATATATATATATATATATATATATATATATATATATAAATATATATATCTAATATATGATTTTATTTTTATTTTTTTTATATTTAGAAATTTATAATAAATTCCAAAAGAAAAAATCACTATCTGTTTCTTAAATTAAATAAAATATAATACATAAATTGAATAAATTAAAAATCAAATATTAAAATTTTTAGATTAAAAAAAATATGTTTAAATATAATAAATATCCTAATTTAACTAAACATTTCTTTCTTATAGAGTTAATAATGAAATTTTATATAATATTTTATATGTTAATATATTACCTGAGTTAAAAAATGATAATTATTTTGATTGTTTTACTGGATTTACATCTTTTTTTAAGAAAAAGGCAATCATAGATACTAGTTTATAGAAAAATTTAAATAATTTTATGAAATTTCCCGAAATAAATTTGAAAAATATTCAAAAAAATATAATTGAGGTTATAAAATCTGACGAAGAATTAAAAATAATAAGCGAGATTTCCCAAAAATATTCATTCTAAACACATTCGATATTTGTGAGTAAAAATTTATTCGAAAAAGTGCAAATTTATTTCCAAAATTTTTTTAGAAACGCCACTTTTTAAATTCTAAAAGAACTCGAAAAAAAGTCTTCTTATGATCAACAAGTATATTTAAGTGAAAGCTTTATAAACAAAGAGATAATTTTATAACCAAAAGAAGAAAAAATAATTGCTTGTGTAAAATATATACCCAATTTCGGGTCATATCAATCCAATTTATTAATAAAATGGAATATTTCGAAAACTTTAGATGTTATTCCTGTTTAAGGGAATTCTGGAATAGGAAAACTGACTATTTTTCCTGAAAAAAAAATATCTTTTTTAATATAAAAGAACGAAATTTAAGAAAATTCAGTAAGTGCATATAGGGAATTTAGGATAAAAAATAATGGAATCTTTCCAATTTAAATTAGAAATATTTACATAGAAAGCCAGTCTTGTAAGGGTTATGGGTTTATAATTTTAAATTGCTAATAATTCTATTTAGAATCTGAAGAAGAAAAAATTTTACAAATTATATTTTTTTAAGAAAGTTAGGCTTTTTTTAATTTTTAAAAAAATGTTTATTTCTAAGGAAATGGGTATCAATTTGAATTGAAAATAGAAGTTATTTTTTTTGAAAAAAACAAAAATTTTTAAGAAATTTTTAGATTTTAGTTTTTTTTTGTGGAGGAACAATTGTTTTTTTGCCTTTTTTATTTGTAAAAAATGTATTATTTTTGAGAAAGAAAAAAAGGAAAAAAGGAAAAAAAATTTGAAATGGAAGATATTAATATTTATTAGTTTTCTTAAAAAAATATGATTTCCTAAAAAGTTTTGGATTTAAAGGTAAAACTTCATTAAATTAAATAAACGGTTTTTATAAAAAAAACAAAGAAAAAAAATAATAAAAATAAAAACGAGAAAAAATATCTTAATAAGAAGATGATAAATAATAACTATAATAATAAGCTTAATCCACTATTAATAATAATAATTACAGAGACAAAGATTAATAAGAAAAAATTTCAGAAAAAGAATCCTTTAATATAGAAGAAAACGAAAAAAAAAATCAGAAAATTCAAACGAATCTAGCTTTTCTTCAGGTGACTCATTTTAAGAAGAAGAAATTTCTAATATGATTGAAAGTGTTAATTCCTAAAAAAACTTTTCGTTTGGAAGAATCGAAAGTAAAAATAAAATCGAAGAAAAACAAAAAGAAAATACCCAAAAAGAATAAAATAAACAATACTATGATGTCTTCAGAACAAACAACTTATACTATAGAATAGGAGATAAATTCGATGAAGATACCTAAATAAATAATTTTAATATTGCATATGGCAAATCTTAAGAAAATACTCCTTTACATATGGGAATTTAATAAGAAAACTTTTAAGAAAAAAAATAAAAAAGAAGAAATTAATATTTTTAAGTAAAATAAAAGCATATTTTCATAATATTTTAATCCTATAGTATAAAATTTTACAGATAATTATAAAGGAATACTTTATTAAAATTAAGAAGAAGAATAAATAAATTTAAATCAAGATAAAAATAATTATGTATTTCCAAGTTAAGAAAAAAATACATAATATAAATTAAATAATAAGAAAAAATAATGAAAGAAACAAATATATAAAAAAAAAGTTTTATTTAATAAAACTTATATATTAATTTATATAAATTTTAAAGATATTTATTAATTTAAATAAATTAATAACAAAAAAATAAAGATTAATATAAATAAACATATATATTATTATATATATAATAATATACATATGTATATATATATATATATATATATATATAATATAATATAAATTTTTAATATTTATTTTAAATTCTATAAATTATTTTTTTATGTTTTTTCCTTTTCAATATTTTATTAAAAACATTATATTCAATATATCTATTTTATTTATCTTATATTATATATGTTTATTTATATTATATATTTGAAAATATTAAAAAAAAATTATAATTTTTTATTTTTTTAAATAAATTATAAAATATATAAAAATATTCATAAATTTCTTTATAAAAATTTTATATAAAAATAATTTAGAAACAATTTTGACTATAATTTATATAATATTATAAATAATTTTTAAATATATAATTCAAGAAATAAAATATTTAATTTACTTATCATACAAACGTCCAAAAATTATTTATAAAAAGTATTCTTTAATTCAAGATAGAAAGAAAAATTTGTATAGTCATACTTTTTTTAAAAAAATGGAGAATATTTAAAAATAAACCTCCTTTTAAAATATAGTCTATTTTAAATAAAATAGAAGTTTAAAAAATATATAAACTGATTTCATTTTAAAATTATAGAAATAATATATAATTATTTTTAGGTTATAATAATTATTAAATATTAAGATAAAATAATGCCTAAATTAATATAAGTAATTATATTTAATAAAGAGAAATAAAATATTATCTAGAAAAATATTACAATAATTAAATTAAAATCATTAAAAATAAAATAATTTTAATGTGAAAAAATAAATGAATTTTAATTATTATTTTTTAAATAAAAATTAAAAAAAATAGTGTTTTATGAAGAGTAAAATGTAATTAAAATACAAAAACAAAAAAATAGAAAAGAGTTTTAAAAAATGAAAATAAAATTTTAATCTAAAAAAAATAAGAAGAATATTACTTTATAAATAATCTTTTGATTTTTTAGATTTAAAAAAATTAACATTTGAAGTTTTAATAAAAAAATAAAATACCAAAATTTATACAAAATTATGAGCTTTTATTTAATTTAGAGGAAATATTTTTAAAAATAATCATTGTGATAAAAAATATATTAAAATATAGGTTAAAATAAAAATTTACTAAAAAAATTAATTATAACAAAATTGAATTAAATAATTAATTACTATTATATAATATTCTAAATAAATAAAAGTTTTTAATAAAAATTTATATTAGATATTATATATATATATAATTATTATAAATATATTATAATTATAATATTTCTACAATAATTTATATAAATTTATTTTTTAATATTTTATGTATAAAACTTAAATATAAAAACATATTTTCAGAAATACAATAAAAAGAAAATTTTTTTAGACTAATAAGTCTATTTTTGATAAAATTATTGATAAAACAATATCAGCAAATATAATTTACGAAGATGATAAAGTATAAATATATATATGTATATAAATAAATGAAAAAAAAAGTGTTTAGCATTTAAAGATATAAATCCAGTTGCTCCTTTTCATGCTTTATTGATTCCAAAAATAAAAGGAAATTTAGATTAATTATAGAATGTAATAAAATATATATATATATATATATATATATTATTTTTT
>NW_004087840.1:0-6023 GCF_000220395.1 Ichthyophthirius multifiliis
CTAAAGACAGCTTTCCTCCTCTCTCTCTGAGTCTCCTGGTCCCAAACTCGGCTCTCTACAGGTCCTTCCTTTCCGCTGTTAAAGGAACACAAAATCTCTTATATTTTATTTATATAATTTTCTAGAAATAGATATTATTTTATAAAAAAAAATTATTTTAACAATTTTTTATAAATATTATAATTATTTGAAATTTTTTTTCAAAATATAATTTTTAATTAATATTTTTAAAAAAATCTAATATTATATTTTTATTAATCTAATCATTTTTTATATCAAATATAAAATAATTAATTATTGTTCAAAAGTTAATATTTTACTTTTTTTTAATATTAATTTTCAAATTAATTATTATTAATGATAATTAATTCTGCTAAACTTTTTTTTTATTATTTGCTTCATTTTCATTATTTTATAATGAAAAATGCTTAAAGATAACTAAGTAAGTATTTTAAAATACTCAAATATTTTTTTTTTAATTAATAATCTTTTAAATTATTAAAAATTATTTTTTTATATAAATTATTTTTGAGTTAATAAATAAATATTAATTAAAAACTAAAAATTGTAAAAAAAGTAGATTTATAGAAAATAATTTAAAATCTATTTTCTTTTATTTAAAAAAAAAATAATTTTTACATAATTAGAGGTATATATGAAATATTTAAATATCTTATTGAAAAATTATTTTATTTATAAAATCTAGTATTTAATATTATTATTTTAAAAATTAAATACTAATAAATAAATTTAGGAAATAATTACAAAAAAGCAATTCTATATAAATTTCTAATTGTATATAAGGATTTTATTGATAAAAAGAAAATCAAATTAAGATTATATAAAAAATATATAAATATAAAATCTTTTACTTTAAAATTAAACAATTTTATATTATGATTAATTTGTTTATTGTTAAAAAATACTTTATTATTTTTTATGATTATTCGATAAATTAAATACGATTTTAAAAAACTAAATTATTTATTAATAATCTTAAAAATTATATATCTAAAAATTATTTTATAAGTTTATAATAATAACAATAATAAACAAATTATATAATATATATATATATATATATATATATATATATATATATATATTAAAAATAATAAATTATTAAAAATATTCTAAAATGTTATTTCAATTAATTTATCTAATATTTCAATATTATTTTTGTAAATTCTATTTTATATAGGAGTATATACCCTATTAATTTCAACATGATTTCTTCTAATTTCATTGTAACTTCTATTTAGCCTTGTGTTATCAGGTTTTTTTAAATGAAAATCAAAATAATTTTAAATTTTATTAACATTATTTATAATCATATTATTCTTATTAAGAATTAATTTATTATTTTGAATAATTTATTATTTATATTATATCTTATCATTTTTATTTTCTAATTTTTTTAATTTAAAGTCGACCTATTATAAATTATTATTACTATTATATTATTAAACATTTTATTAGTTTTAAATAATTTAACAAGGACTTTTATTTAAAACTTTACCAAAATTATTATAATCTATTAATAATACTTTTTATCCTTAATTATTATTATTTTTTGCTAAATAATTTTAATGATTAGACTGTTAAATTTTAAAATTTTATTAAAAATCATTATTTTAAACTTAATATTATTATGTACTAAATGCATTTTTCTTATTTAAAAAGTAATCACAATTTTAATTTTTCTAAATATTTTACTTACTAGGGACATAATTATTTTTATTACTAGGGATATAATTATTTTTATTGCTATTATTATTATTACAACTATAAAACTTTTATTCAGTATTAACATTTTTCCTATTAAATAAATTAATATCCTAAAATATTTATTTCCTAGGAGATTTGCTATTTCTACATGGCGTCCTGTTTTATTATTTAATACAACTTAAATATTTCTAATAATATTTATTAATTTAATTATTAGTAATATTATCATTATTGTTATTAATATTATTATTATGTTTTATATAATATTAAGTAATTTTATTATCCGAAAAAAGTGTTTAACATGTTCCCATACTTTATTCAATATTAGAATTATTTAAAATAGGACTAATATTATTGACAGAATTTAAATACTTTACATTTTCTGGTGATTTACATTTTTCATATAAACAATTATTTAAAAATGTATTAATTCCTTCCAAATCAATTCTAGTAAATTCATTTAAATCAAGCATTTATTTTAATAAATCAACTAAAACTTATCCCTAAGAAATTTGATTTAAAGTTTTATCCAGGAAATTCTCATTAATCTCAAAATCATTAAAATCATATAAACTATTGAAAAAAGAAATATTATATAAATTTAATTAACACATTTATAAAGCACATAATCCTAAAGAAAAAACATCATTTTTCGAATTATTTGAAGGATTAATATCCCTATGTTATAGACTTTTTAAAAGATATGGCGAAAGGTAACAAAACTCATGATTTGTACCAAATAAAAACTACTAAAATTCATTAATGTTATTGTTCATAAATTAAATATCTGTTAATTTATATACTTTGCATATATTGTCATATATTATGTTTTTTGGTTATATATATTAGTGAGCAATTTTTTTATTTTTTAAATATAAAAGAGAGTTAGTAGTGCAACGAATCATATTTAAAATTTCAAAAAGAGTAAATTTTATTTCTTTATCAATACGGTTTTGGATTTATATGTGTAATGTATAAGGTATATATTCATATGTTATTATTATTTTAGTGTTTCGGCGAATTATGTCAATTATTTTTAATATATTGGGATGTTCCAGTTTCAAATGTATGTAGTCTACGCCATCTAATATTATTTTATTTAACATTATGTATTAGAGTTTTGTTTCACGATCTTGAATTAATTTGACATTTCCGAAAGGTGTTTAGCTTATTTCATTTATATAGTCCATTGTTTAGTAAATGAAAGTACTTTACTAAGAAAAATTACAACCATTTTAAGATTATTAATTACCCATTTTTGCTTTTGTTTTTATTTTTTATTTTATTTTTAACAAACGAAGGGTGTTAATTTTATTTATTAATTAATTATAAATTATTTTTAATATATTTTACCTTTTTTATAAAATTTTTTTTGCATTTTTTATGTTCTTATTAAAAAATGAAAATTAAAGTAAAAATATTTATCTTTATAAAAATTTTTTTTTAGTATTTAAAAATTATTATAGTTATAGTATATTGATTTTTATTTTATTTTTTGGAAGAAATTTAAATTTTTTTTTTTAAAAAAAAAATAAATAATTTTAGGTTTTAAATAAATTTTTTAGTTATTACTTAAAAATTATTTTAATATTATATATTTATTTATTATTAAAAATTTCATAAAAAATATATTTAAATTTTTATTAAATAAACCATATATTTAATTTATAATTTATTAATTTAGAACAATATAAATTTTTATAATATATTTCACAAATTTAAAAATTAATAAATAAATATTTTATTTACTCATATATAATAAATTCATTTTTACAAAAAACAAATATTTTCCAATAATTTAAACAACCAATTTTATATATTAAAATTTAAACAGAACAAAAATTGCCTATATTATTCATTGCATATATTTAATGAAAATTCTTAAGCTCGTTTTTTAGTATAAAGTAAGTTTAGGTCATGAAGCATACCTATAGCTATTTGATACAAAATTAATAAAAGAGTATTTCCAAAAGAAAGCTTATTTGTTTAATAATGAATTTTCTATAAAAAATACAAAGAGATTGACTAGAATATTATGTAATACATTAATAAATATTTTTCTTATTTATTTACTAGTTTTTTAAATTCGTATCTTATATATATAATTTTAATAATCTGATTTTTTTCATAATCTTCTTTCTAATTCTGAATATATTTTGCTTGCATACAGAGTATTTTCATCTGTCTACGAAATAATTAGTTAGGGTTTATACATGGAATAATAATTATATAATTTTGTTTCATTTTTAAAATTTAATTATTAAGTTTAATGAATTAACTAGATTTATATTTTTTATTATCTTTTTTTCATATTCTTATTTCATTCTTTTTCTTTTTACTAAAATTATATAATCTATTTAATATTAATTTGAAAAATTAATTAATATATATATATATTTTTTAATAATCATTTTTTAATTTGTAAGTTATAATATAAATCAAAAAAATTAAATATTATAAAGTATCATTTTTAATATAAATTATAAAATTTATAATATTTAATAAAAAAATAAATATAAATATTAAATTTGAACATAATTAAATAAAAATATTTATAAATAATAAATAAAGGTATATTTAAATTTACTATGGAATAGGCTGTTATACATAAAAGTTAATTATTTTTATTATTATATATTATAAAGATAATAAAAAAAGAAGTATATATTTATATTTATTAATTTAATTTTCATTAAATATTTTTTTATAAAATTTATTTAATAATATTATAAAAGAAATTATTTTTAAAATAAAAAAATAGTATTAATTAAATAATGAAATATTTAAATTATATAAATAAAACGCTATTTAAATAATCAAATTTTTATATTAACTTTACTAAGTTTTAGTTTTGTAACTATTAATAATTTACTAATTTAAAAAAAATATTTATATATATTATTTGTTAATTCATTTTTTCATTATAACGGTATTTTTATTTAAATATTCATTTAAAAAAAAGGCGAGAAAATATATAATTAATTTATTTATTTTAGATTGAGTCATTTAATATAAAAAAATCTAAAAATAAGTAATATTTTAATCTATTGAATAATATTTATAAATATACAAATTTTATCGAATATAATAAATTTTGACTTAAGAGTGCTCAAAAACAGAAGATTAAAATTTATTTGTTATTTTACATAAAATTAAGTCAATCATAATATTTTAAATGGTTAAATTTAATATATACAAACATACGTATATATTTTAAACTTGTTATATAAAATTACAGATAAGTTCTATTTATATAAATATAAAATTTCATAATAATCAATAATTCAATAATGATATAATATTTATTATAATTATAACTTAATTATAATTAATTTAATAATATTTATTATTATTTAATTTATTAAAACATAATAAAATGTAATTTTTAATATAATTATTTATTTTATTATATTTATAACACAGAATTATATCAGAATTAATATTTTTTATATTAAATTACAGTTTCAGATGTTCTTAATTTTCATTTATTTCGAAAAGATATTAAAATAATATTAAAATTTAATTTTTAAAATAAAAAATAGGATCGTGTTAATAAAAATAAAACTTTAAATTAATATAAAAATAAAATATTAATAACAACTTAAAATAAAAATAAAAAATTTAATAGAATTTCAATTAAAAATGTTCATTTTTAATTTATAAATTTTATTTTTTATTAAAATTTTTAGAAAACATAAATTAATATCAACCTTTTTAAAAATAATATATAATTTTTTATTAATTTAATAATTTCTAAATTTATAAAAATTGATTTAGTTATTATATATTATTATAAAAAAATTATAATCAAAAAGTTATATAATAATTTTAATTATGATGTATAAAGATGATACTATTTAAAATTAAAAATATAAAAATTATTTTTGGGATAATATTATAATAAATTATATAGTATTCAAACTAATAATTAATGTTCTAATTACAATAATTATTTAGATAATAATTTATAATTAAAATTTTTATAATTTATTAAAAATTATAATCTTCTTTTCTGTATTTTTATAATAATAATATATGAATATAATTTCTTCTTCTTTTTTTTTAATATATAGTAAAAATATTTAAAATAAGATATTTAAAAATAAAAAAAATTAAAGACAAAAAAAAACAAAATAAATATTTTTTAATAAAATATTTAATATATAAATTATATATAATAAAAAAAAAATATTAACCTTTATATATATATATTAAATAAAATAATAATAATAAAAAAAAATCATTATCAAATAAAATATAGTTAAAAATATATAGTTTTAAAATAATGTAATACC
>NW_004087839.1:0-4692 GCF_000220395.1 Ichthyophthirius multifiliis
TTATTAATAAATAAAATATATATATATATATATATATATATATATATATTATTATCAATTGTTTTAATTTAATTTTTACAATATTATTTTTTTAAAAATCATTATTATTTATTAGTATTTTTATATAAAAGATGATTAATTATAAATTATATATATTTTAAAATACAAAATTTATAATACATTTAAAAATTTATAGCAAAATTTTAAATATTACTATACTTTTTATTTATATATATAAATTTTTTCTTATTTACTTAATTTTGTATAATTATATACCATTTTTTTTATATAAATTAGTTTTTTTAATCAATTTAAAATATTTATTTAATTTTTTCTATATATTTTATACATTAATTTTTTTTTTAAAAAATAAAAATATAAATAAAAAAATAAAAAATAATAATAAATTTAAAGTATAATAAAAAAACAAATAAAAATTATACAAAAAGAAATATGATAAACCATATAAATAAAAGTATACATTCTCCTCTTGATATAAAATCTTAAAATTTAAATAATTTAAAATTGTAAATTAATAAAAGCATTTAACAAGATAAATTAAAATAATCTTTTGAATAATTTGATGAATAGATACTTTAATAATTAAATACATCAACAAAAAATATGAATGATAAATAAAAAAAGAAATTTAAATTAAAATAACATAAAAAAGACATGAATTAGAATAATAATCTAAACAATATGAGTTAATAGAATTATAAAATGGAAATATTGAACTAAACAAGCAAAATGCTTTAGAAGTTAAAAATAAAATTATAATAATATTTAAAAATAAAAAATAATTAAAAAATTTAATTATAAAATAAATAAATATTATATTTTTTAATATTTCTTAATTTTATTTAATTTTTATTTATACTTCTTTTTTTTTTTTACTATAAATTATTTTTTATTTATTTGTGAATAACAGATTTTTGGAAAATTCGAAGGAAATATAAATATTATTTGCGTTTAAAGCGAAAACGACAAATAAAAAGGTGATTTTTTACAAAGAGCATTTAATATTCGAAAAACTGATAAATCATAAGGGGCTATTATATTTACATAACCACATTATAACTCATAAACAAACACATGTACTTATATAATAGATGTAGAGGCTATAAATGAAGAAAATATAAGTAATCTAAAGCTTTAATTATTAATGTTTTTAATAAGTGATTTATATGTTTATTAATCGGAAAGTTATATGGAGTAAATAATGGAAATTTAATTAAATTATTTAAGTTAATTTAAAGAAAAGTTAAATTTTGATGTTTAAAATGTACACTTTTAATCTTTTTTTCCTTTTTTTTTGTTATTGGGAAGAGTTTGAAAGAGAAAAAAAACGAATTGGAAGAATATATATTGAAAAAAAAAGAGAATAATGAAATCTCAAATATATTTAAATTTGGAATAAAAAAATATTAGTTTATAAATGAGAATTCTTTTTAAAATTAGGAATAATTAAAATTAAATAAATAATAAATTTTCAGTAATAAGGTTTTGAATATGAAGAATATATAGGAAATTAAGTTATTAAAAAAAGTTAGGATTTTAAATAAAAAAAGAATTTTTTCTTTTATTTCTTAAAGTCTTTTGACTTCTAATTAATTCAAAAAAATTAAAAATATAGGAATCAATTCATTTATTTTTATTGAGTTTTTTTTTTTATATATATATTTTATTATTAAATGTTTTTGTTTTTTATTTTTAAAAAAAAATAAAAAGATTTTTAGAAATTCTTATTGATAATATTAATAAAAATTAATAAATAAATCCTTTTATTATTTCATATCAAGCTATTAATTCTGAGTTTGAAAGAATAACATAAAATTGTGTCTAGAAATATGAAAATTTTATTTAATAAATTTATGCAGTGGACGAAATAAAATCACTTTAGAAAAACTTTAAAGATTTAGTTACTATAAGAAGTATTGTTATGGAATTATTTAATATAAATCTACTAAAATTTTAATAAAATATAGATTTATGTTAGCTTTATGACAAATATTATTGTTATTTTAAAAATATTATTAATAAAAAGGAAAAATAAGCATAAACTTTAATATAATATTTATCTTTTGGGTATTTTTTTATCTTTATTAAATATATATATATATATATAGTTAAAATGAATTAAAATATTAAATTAATAAATAATAATATCTTAATTATAATTTATATGATATAAAATCTAATAAAATTTAAGAATTTTTTACAGATAATATAAGCTTTTTTATAAAAGAATATTTCCTTTTATAAACTGATTCTTAATTTTTTTAAAGTATATCTATTTTTAGGAAATATGCTATAGAAGAAATATAAAATAAATATTAAGAATTTGTAATTATTTTTTAATAAAAATTATAAGAATTGGAAGATAAAAAAAGTGAACATAAATCTAAAAAAAACGAGTGTTTATTATAAAAATAAAGACTATAAATTTACTAAGAAAAGGTTATTTTTATTTATTTTAATTTTTAAATATAAATTGTTATTAAAAGTATTCATTTTTAATTAAAATTAATGAAAATATTTAAAAAGAAATCTATAATTTATAAGAACTTATAAATGTTTAAGAAAATAACTACTTTATGTAATTTAAAAGATCTAATGATTATAAAAAAATGTTGACTTTGAATTATTTTATAAAATAAAAGGATGATGAAATTGATGTAATTTATATAGATTTTTAATCTTTTTTTATTAATAAATTTTATATATTATTTTATAGAAACTGTAAAAGAAATTAGAATATAAATAGAAGAAATAATAGAATAAAAAAAATTAATAATAAATAAATAAATAAAATAATTAGTAAATTGTTTAATAATATAAAAAAAAGTAAATGATATTTCTTGTTTTTTCTTCCCAAAAAAAAAATATATATAAAAATAATAAATAATATTAAAATCCTGAAAAAATAAAAATAATACAATTTTTAATTATTTTTATTTTTTACTAGGATTAAATTTTTTGATTTTATTTTTTTAAATATTAAGAAAATAAAAATTTTATATAAAATTGTAATATTTTCTATTGCATTATTTCAAAAATATATGCTTGTCCTTATTTAAAAAAATTTATCATTTAAATTAGAAAGCATATAGTAAAAAATAAAAATATTTTTAAAAAAGTTATATTAACAAAAAATAATAAAAAATTATGAAAACTACAAGTTTATGTAAAAAATAAATAGAGAAATGAATATAGAAGAAAAATTGTAAAAATATTGGTATTAAAAAATAAAATATTTAGAATATATATATATATATATATATATATATATATATATAAATATATATATATTAAAATATATATTTATATGAATTTTCTTTTTTATAATTTCTTTCCTTTAAATTTATTAATAATAAAGAAATTATTTTTATAATATTATTATTATATACTTGTATATTATCATCAAATATATATTATAAAAATTTTAATATCATTTTTTTAAATCTATTTTTCTTAATTTTAATAATTAAAAATATAATAAATATTAAAAAATTTATATTTATATTTAATTACTTTTCTAAAATTAAAGATATTTTCATTTTTTTATTTTCTTTCTTAAAAGCAATTATATATATGATTTTCGTGTAGAATTTTTGAATAATTTCCTTTATTTAAAACTAATATTTTATTATATAATCTGAAATTTTAATAACCTATTTATTTGTTATTGTGTCCCGATAAAAGGCTATGAATTTGATAAAAAAAGTATTAAATTAATTATAAATCCCTTTATATTTTACCATTAAGCTTATAAGAATTCTAGTAACATTTTTCCAATTAAAAAGAGCTCAAAAAAATACAAATATCACAATTAATATCTTAAACTAAATATATTTTCTGAAAAAAAATTAGCTTAATATAAAATAATATATATTCTTTTAAAATTCAAGAGCCTAATACTATAAATTCCTTATATTTTTTATTGATTAATAAATGTAATTTTTAATTTCTTTTTCACATAAAAAATCTCAATTATATGTTTGTTTTTTTTGTTTTTCCTTATTAATAATTTTTATTTATATTATTTATTTAATAATGTACTATTTTGATAAATTTTATTAGTAATTTTTTCCTTTTGATAATTTTAATTTGGATATATATTTAATTTATTTATTTTTTGAAAATTTTAAATTGGATACATTTCTTTATTTTTTATATTTTATAGTGTTTTTTTTTTTTTCGGAAAATTAGAGACATTTTATATCTTCCAAGTTATGTTTATTATATTTAATTGAATTGTATTTTTTAATGAATTACAACATTTAATTTTTATTATTTTTTTTTTGGGAAAAAATTATAATTATTAATTATTAATTTATATATATATATATATATATATTTTTTTGAGCCTTTTTTTATTTACATATTTATTATTGATATTTATGAAAATTCTAAAGATTTTTTATTATTATTATTATAATAAAGTTTTTTTTTTTTAAATAAAAAAATAAATATAAAATATTTTACTTTAAATATAAATTATATAATTATTTTAATATAAAGATATTTAATTATTATTTCTTGAATTTATTATATATAAATATATATTTATGTTATTTTATTTATTTTCGAATAAAATATTTTTTAATTAATAAATAAAATATTTATTTATTTTAAAAAAAAAAAAATTAAAAAACTTTAATAAATAATTTAAAATATTTTGTTATTAAA
>NW_004087163.1:0-5836 GCF_000220395.1 Ichthyophthirius multifiliis
ATGATTATTGTTGCCGCTTAACAAAATTGAAGTTATTTTTTTTTTATAGAGAGTTAAATTATATATAGATTTTTATCATTTTAAGAAAATTATTATTTATATCTATTAATTATAAGACTACTTTTATATTATATTTATTTTTATGATATATTTTAAAAGAATAAATATATATATATATCAATGTGTAGATTTTTTTATTGTATAAAAAAAATTATATATAATATATAAAACAGTATGTAATGTCATATATAGATCTTCTTTTTTTGAAATAAATTAAATATATGCAAGAAAGCTCTATAATTTATTAAAGAATAAAAAAATGAAATAAAAGAAAATAAATAATAAAAAAGAATTGAGAAAAAATAAATTAGAAATAAGTAAAAAAAAAAAAAAGATATATTTATACATATAGATATATATTTATTTATATTATTTATATATATTTATAATTAATGATTTGAAAATTTTTGACAAAAATTAATTTAAATGATGTATTTTTAATATTAAAGCTTACTAAATATTTAAAAATTAATTCATTTAGATTAATTTATTAAAAAGATATTTTTAATTTTATTAAATTATTAGTTAATTATTTTATTTTTTCAGATAATCATTAAATATTATATATTATTTTTTCATTTATTTAATAATAATTTAATAAATTATTTATTCTTATAAATTTATAATAATTTTTTGTAAATAAAATAAAATGTACAATAATATAGAAATATTTGATTTTTAAATTATAGGAATAAAAAATTTAATATAATAAATATATAATATTTTATTATATTTAATTTTATATTTATAATATATTCTATCTATATTTTTATTAATAAATGATATTTATATATATTAGATAATTTTTATAATTTAAAAATAAAGCAAAATATTATGCATGCACTTTATAAAAGTTTTTTAGTTTATAATATATTAAATTTTAATTTTTTTTTTTTAATCTTACAATTTTTTTAAGGTTACAATATTTTTTTTTATATATTTCTTTATTTTTTAAAATATTAAATATTATATCTTAGTAAAATAAAATTTTTTATTTTTATATATAAAATATATATAATATAACATAAATATTTTTAAAATTTAAGTTATATATTATTTTTATTAAAATCAAATAAGAATTTTTATTTATAATAAAAAAAATAAGACTTCAAATAATTTTATTTTATGTATAGATTAAAAAAATACATATAATACAATTTAATCAAATAGTATTTTTAGGTTTTAACGCTATGTAAATCCATTTTTTATTATCTAAATATTTTTAATTAATAAAACTTTTTATTTTTAATTTTATCCTTATACTTTATAATGAAATTTCCATTAGAAAAAAAACCAAAATTATTTTCTTATTAATTTAATAAATGGGAAAAAAAAAAAAAAAAAATAATAATAATATATATATAAAATAATATATATATACAAAATTAATTAATTAAAAAATTAAATATATTTTATATATAATAATTTTTATTAATAATAAATAAATAAAAAAAACTAAATAAGTCAAAGTAAAAAAATAATAAAAAAAAATGAGATAATCGAATACTGGTTATTCAGCTTAATCAACTTAACAATCATAATCATAGGGAGGGTCATCTAGTTAAAAATATGTGAACAACAGTTAAACTATTACCCGTTCTACTATATTAACTACTAAAGTATAACATGTAGATTTAACAAAAAGCTATAATCCAATTTCTTAAAAAGATTGGAAACAACCTACAGAATATCTTAAGGAAATGTTTGCTGCTAAAGATGAGGAAATCGCTTACTGGAAGTCTATTTGCGGATAATTGGAAACTACTATTGTTTAATTCGAATAAATTACTAACGAGAAAGCATAATTTGAAAACGAATGTTATTAATTAAGATAGGAATTGTAATAGAGAGACTATGAAATCGATTAATTTAAGAGAGCGTAAAAATATATATAAATTTATTACATATATTTTATTTTAAATAATATATTTAAAAAAATATAAAAAATATAATTATGAAATATACTATTAATTGAGTAATATCGTTAATAATATTTCATTTTTTTTATTTAAATTCTAAAATATTATTTTTATTTATAAAAATAATATTTACTTTTAAAAAATAAGTAACTTATATCTTTATTTTTTTAATTAAAAATAAAATATATAATTTTATTTTATATATATATATATATATATATATATATATTTTATATATAAACATAATTTTTAAAATTAAATAAAAAATAGATTAAACGACTTAAAAAATTAAAAAGATATGCAAATAAAACAATTAGAAGAAAAACTATCTAGTTTTTCTGTCGAATTCGAGAGGTTAAATAGAATGATCGGTGATAAATAAGGTGAATGTGATAAATGGAGAGGGTAATGTGGCTAATTAGAAATAAAAATAACTGAATTGAAAAGATATGAGTTAGTTATTTAAGAAAAAGATAATTAAATAAATGGATTAAAGAAAGAATTGGAAGAATGGAAAATGAAATTAAATTAGTCATCTATAGTTATTAATGAATTAAGAGTATATGAATAAAAATGTAAAGAATATGAATATAAAATGAAAGAATATGAAACTAGAATTAATATGCTTTAATAGGAAATAAAAAGACTGAATGATGCTATTGGGTAACTCTAATAGGAAATTTAGGTAAGGGATAAGGCTATATAAGAGTTGAAAATGCAATTATCTCAGATGGAAGCAAACTATAAGAATATGGAAGGACAAAATAAGATGTTAGTTACTAAAATTGAAGAATTAAATAGAATTATTGAATAATTAAAGAAGTAATTAAGTGATGCATTTAATGCTTTGCAAGAAGAATAGACAAAGAAAAGCAAATAATAGAGAGATGTGTAAGATATGGAAGCTAAAATAGCCAAATTAGTTTCTGAAATTGAAAGATTATAATAAATTATTAAAATGAAAGATGAATAACTTTAATAATGGTAAGTTAAAGGTTAATAATATGAATAGAAAATTGCTGAATTAGAATAATAATTAATATAATTGAGAAATGTAGAGGCTAAACTTAAAGAATATGAATCTAGAATCAATATGCTTACTTAAGAAATCAAAAGATTAAATGAAGTTATTGGATAATTACAAGGAGAATTAAACTAATGGAGGGAAAAAGCAGTAATTTTAAGAAATTATGAAGAAAGAATTGTACTTTTGTCAATTGAAGTTGATCATGCTAATAAAGTTATTGTAGATAGAAATAATGAAATAAATGGATTGAAATAAAAAATTGTTGCCTTAGAATAATAATTGTTTAAATTATAAAATATTGAATAGAAAGTTGTAGAATATGAAAATAAATTAAAGTCTTATGCTTAGGAAATAGAAAGATTAATGAAATTGTTATAAGAGAGAGATTCTTCAATTAATGAATTAAGAGCATAAATTTAATAATGGGAAATGAAATATAGATAATTAGAAGCCTAAAACTAATAATTCTAATCACAAATTTAAGAACTTAATAGAGTAATTGAGCAATTAAGAAAACAATTATAAGATGCTATTACATCTATAGACGATGAGAAAAGAAAGAGAGCTTAAGTAGAAAAATTAATTAAGATTATGAAGCTAAAATTGCTATGTTAACTAGTGAAATCGAAAGAATGAGACAAATGTTGAAGAATAAAGATGATGAAATTAATTAATGGAGAACTAGATGTTAATAATTAGAATAGAAAATAGCTGAATTAGAATAATTACTGATTCAATATAAATAATTCGAAATCAAAATGAAAGAATATGAATCAAGAATCAATATGCTTACTTAAGAAATCAAAAGATTAAATGATATTATTGCAAAATTATAAGGAGATATATAATGTAATAAATAATAATAAATTTTTTATATAAATATGTATATATATATTTTTATATTTAGAGAAAGATGTTACTATTAATGAATTAAGAACTTAAATTTAATAATGGGAAATGAAATATAGATAATTAGAAGCTTAAAACTAATAATTCTAATAACAAATTTAAGAACTTAATAGAGTTATTGAATAATTAAGAAAGCAATTATAAGATGCTATTACATCTATAGAAGATGAAAGAAGAAAGAGAGCTTAATTAGAAAAAATTAATTAAGAATACGAAGCTAAAATCGCTATGTTGACTAGTGAAATCGAAAGATTAAGACAAATGTTGAAGAATAAAGAAGATGAAATTAATTAATGGAGAACCAGATGCTAATAATTAGAATAGAAAATCGCTGAATTAGAATAATTAATTATCTAATATAAATAATTCGAAATCAAAATGAAAGAATATGAATCTAGAATCAATATGCTTACTTAAGAAATAAAAAGATTAAATGATATTATTGCCTAATTATAATAAGAAAATGCATAATGGAAAGAAAAATGCTCTAAACAAGAAATTACTATTATGAACTTGAGATAATTTGAAGAAAAATGCAAGGAATATGAAGGAGTTATCTAAAAACTTTAATAATTATTATAAGATGAAAGAGTAAAGAATCAAAAATTAGAATAATAATTAATAGAAGCAAGATAATTAGAAATTAAATTGAGATAATATGAAGAAAAATTCGTTCTGTTATCTTCTGAAGTAGATCATCTTAATAAAATCATTGTCGATAAAAATAATGAAATAAATGGATTGAAATAAAAAATATAATAATTAGAATAATAACTTTACAAATTATAACATGTTGAATAAAAATTAGCTGAATATGAATAGAGAATATGTAAATAATTTAAATTTTATAAATTTATTAAATATATTAAAAATAGAATAATTAATCAAAGAAATCGAAAGATTAAATAAAATTATTTAAGAAAAAGACGTTAATATTAATGAATTAAGAACTTAAATTTAATAATGGGAAATGAAATATAGATAATTAGAAGCTTAAAACTAATAATTCTAATAACAAATTTAAGAACTTAATAGAGTTATTGAATAATTAAGAAAACAATTATAAGATGCTATTACATCTTTAGATGATGAAAGAAGAAAGAGAGCTTAATTAGAAAAAATTAATTAAGAATACGAAGCTAAAATCGCTATGTTGACTAGTGAAATCGAAAGATTAAGACAAATGTTGAAGAATAAAGAAGATGAAATTAATTAATGGAGAACTAGATGTTAATAATTAGAATAGAAAATAGCTGAATTAGAATAATTACTGATTCAATATAAATAATTCGAAATCAAAATGAAAGAATATGAATCAAGAATCAATATGCTTACTTAAGAAATCAAAAGATTGAATGATATTATTGCTAAATTATAAGGAGATATTTAATGTAATAAATAATAATAAAAATTTTATATAAATATGTATATATATATATTTTTATATTTAGAGAAAGACGTTACTATAAATGAATTAAGAACTTAAATTTAATAATGGGAAATGAAATATAGATAATTAGAAGCTTAAAACTAATAATTCTAATAACAAATTTAAGAACTTAATAGAGTTATTGAATAATTAAGAAAACAATTATAAGATGCTATAACATCTTTAGATGATGAAAGAAGAAAGAGAGCTTAATTAGAAAAAATTAATTAAGAATACGAAGCTAAAATCGCTATGTTGACTAGTGAAATCGAAAGATTAAGACAAATGTTGAAGAACAAAGAAGATGAAATTAATTAATGGAGAACCAGATGCTAATAATTAGAATAGAAAATCGCTGAATTAGAATAATTAATTATCTAATATAAATAATTCGAAATCAAAATGAAAGAATATGAATCAAGAATCAATATGCTTACTTAAGAAATCAAAAGATTGAATGATATTATTGCTAAATTATAATAAGAAAATGCA
>NW_004087838.1:0-3972 GCF_000220395.1 Ichthyophthirius multifiliis
TTTTATAAATAAATAAAATAAGTATATCTTTTAATTAGGTATAAAATTAAATAATAATTATTAATATATTAATAGATAAATAGATTTATATATATAATAAAAATTTATATGCATATAAAAATAAGATTTATTATGTATATAATATTTATATAATATATATATAAAAATTTATAATAAAAGAAATATAATATTAAATTAGTAATCTATATTTTAAAGACTTACATATACTTTTTTAAATTATTATTCTTATTTAAATACACATTAATAATACATTTAAACAATGTTTATAATTTTATATATTTATTAATAATCTAATATTTTGATATATTAAATTATTTTATTATTTATTTTTAAAAAAATAGATATAAAATTTTTCATGATACAATATATGTTTATAGATATATGTATTTTATTTTAATTTTATTTTTAATTTAATAAAAATATTTATTAGATTTTTTAATATTTTTATATATATATATTTATTATAATAAAATATTATAATATATAATATATATTTATTTTTTGTAATTTCACATAAAGTATTAGATATAAAAATATTATTTATGTAAAGATATATAGTTTTATTAGTTACAAAAAATTAAAATAATAATTTTTTTAAAATATTAAAAAAATAAAAATATAAAATTTTAATCAATATTATATCTATAATATATTTTATAATTTTTATAATTAGTATTTTTAAAAAATAAATGTAAAAATATTATTAAAAAACAAAATTATGTTTTATTATTACTTTATTAATTATATTTATACTAATTTTTTCGAAAAATATTTGTATATTATTAATTTAATCACATTTATTTTTTAATTATTATCATATTAATATTATTATTGAGTTTTTTTTAGTTTTAATAATATTGAAAATAGTAATGTTTTTGTTTATCAAAGAATATTAAAAAATATTTATTTATAAAAAACTGAAAAGTTTACGTTATTTTAAAGTTTATATTAAAAAATAATTTTATTTTATACATAAATTAATTTGATGAATTGAATTTTATATATAAATAATAATAAAAAATATATATTAACCTTTTAATTTAAATATTATAAAAAAATAGTTTTGTTTATAAAAAAAAAACAAAAACAAAAAATACTATAAAAAGATTTCTTATTTAGATACAATTATCTTTACTTTTTTAAAATAATATTTTTTTTTATTAATAAAAGTACTAAATTAAACATAAGAATAATATATAAAATGAAAACTATTAATAAAAAAATTATTTGTAATTGAAATATTTTAAATAATGAAATAATTATAATAAAAAAATAAAATTCTAATATAAAATTACATGAGCTTATATTAATTATTCTGGTTTTTTATTTATTTTATTTTTGTATGTTTTTAAAAAATAATCAATAAATTTAATAAAAATACTGTAGTTCATTTATTTTTATTGATGATTTCGCGTCTATAAAAAACGAAAAAATAAATAATAAATAAAAATAAGAGCAAAGAACAACTAATAATATAATAAACTGTAAAAATCATAAAGAAGAATAATAATTAATTTAATAAAAATCATTAAAAAATTATATTTTATTATTAAATTTATTTTTATAAATAAATTTAATATAATTTACTTTAATTTTATTTTTTATGATAAAATATTTTTATTTTAAACATAAAAAATAAAGATTTATATAAAATTTAATTTATTATAGAGGCGAGATTTTCTAAATTTGAAAAAACCATATTTAATTTTTTGTTTGATTATTTTTGTTTCATATAAATGATAATTATTTATTTAAATATATAAGAAAATATAAATAATTATAAATCTTTTTGAATAAGTATCAAAAGTAATAAACATATCAATGATTAGTCTTTTAATTTAATTTTATAGAATAATATATTAAATAGATGTTTATATAAATTTTATTTTTTGATATAGCGTTAAATATTATATATTATATTTTATGTTTAATTCCATTAATTATATGTTTTTATAAAATTTAATTTTTTTTATTTTTTAAAATTTATGTTTAAATTATTCATATTTAATAATAGAAAAAAAAAAGAAAAAATTAAGAATGAAAACTGATTTTAAAATTATTTACATAAATTTTGCCCTAATTTTTTTCATTTAAATTAATTAGATATAAAAAAAAAATTAACTATTTTAAATTATAATAGAAAAACACACAAATTAATAAAATAAAGTTAAATAAAAATGTTTCTTTTTTATTAATATTAATTACAATAACGAACTTTTGTTTTTTTAACTAAAATATTTAACGTTATTAACTTTTTGAGTATTAATAATATTTATTAATCTGCATATAATAAATTTTATAAAGATTTTAGTAAAAATATTTTGTAAATTAATATAAAAATAATATTTAAACAATGTTTTTTATTTTTGAAACATATTTGATTCATTTTACCTTAATATAAAAAATTATATTTAAATCTATAAATAATATTATTTCCCTTTATAATTTTAAGAATCATAAACTAAATTAGCAAAATTATATATTTACTATTTTATAATTAAGATCTAGTTTCATAGTTAAAATGTATCTTAAAATAAGATTATCCTAAATTTATTTTTTAATTAAAAAGTATTTATATGATTTATGTATTATTAAAAAAAAAAAAAAAATAATAATAATTAAAAGCCCAAAAAAATATATATAAAAAAAAAAATTATTAAATTTAATAACGATTAATTAAATAAAATGGATTTGATTTTAAATTAAATAAACTTTTAATCTCCCTAACCCAAATAAAAAATATCTAGATGTTAAGTTGATTAGCAGGACATAACCTTTTAAAATAGAAAATAAAAATATCTAATTGATGCTCCTAAATTAAAATAAAAATAATAGAAATCTAAAAAATAACTATTTAATATAAAGGAATTTAATTTATGATTAATTTTTTTTTCCTATATATTTTAATATTTTATTTTATTAAAAAAAATATAATTTAAAAGTTTATTAACATTTTTTTTTAATTTAATATTATTATTATATATAAATATATAATTTTACAACTTTGATTAATATAAATCATATTATTTATATTTTAATTATATTAGAAATATTAATTAAAATTGTTATAAATATAAATAAATAAATTATTTATATATATATATATATGTGAATATAATAAAATAATTTATTTTTAGATATTACATAATAATATAATAAATAAATTAAAAATATGTATATATTATAATTAAAGTAATAAATATATATATATATATTATGTAATAAAATATATGTTATATATATATATTACGTAATGTATTTTATATTTAATTAATATAATTACATTTATTTTTAAATTCTTAAAATTAATTTTATTTTAAATTAAAAAAATATTTTATAAATTATTTTTATATCTTTTTAAATTAAACTTAGTAAAAATATTTTTTTTAATTTATTAAAGATTTAAATTTATATAAATTTTTTAATTATTTTTTTATATATATTATATTAAATAAATATAATAATATATTATTTTAATATTTGTTAAATTAAAATACAAAAAATTAATAATAAAAATATTTATATTAAAGTATTAATAACTTTTATTTTGTATATTTTAATATAACTTTACATTATCTAATATATAAAATAAATATTAAAATTTAATAAATAATTTAAAATAAAAATTCATGTATTAAAATTATACAAATTATTGTTATTTTTAATTTTTTTAAAAGAATCAAATTTTAAAAAAATTATTAAAATTTTAATTAATTTTTATATTTTAAATATTTAGATCTATTATATATATGAAAATATATATAAACAATAAATATAAATAATATAATATATAAATTTAAATAAAAATAAATTATTATTTAATTATAGATAATTTTTTTTTCATTTTATAACTATTCTTTATTTATAAATATTGCATTATTAATTATATTTTTATATTAAAAATGATAAAAAAAAAATATTCATTATATATAAATAAATATAAAATTTGAA